>NW_024605922.1:0-6036 GCF_018296145.1 Oncorhynchus tshawytscha | reverse complement strand
TCGAGTCAGTTTCTCTGATATGTTCCCCTCCTGGTTTTATTCTCATGTTTCCTCCTATACTATCTTGGCAAGGTGCCAAAGTGTGTGTGTCACACCCAACAACCCTCAGTTTGCTCTGTCACAAACAAAAACATTCCATTTCACCTGTCTCACACAATAACCCTCCATTTACCCTGTCTCACACAATAACGCTCCATTTACCCTGTCTCACACAATAACGCTCCATTTACCCTGTCTCACACAACAACCCTCCATTTCCCCTGTTACACACAACAACCCTCCATTTCCCCTGTTACACACAACAACCCCCATGTACCCTGTCACACACAACAACCCTCCATTTCTCCTTTCACACACAATAACCCTCCATTTCCCTGTCACACACAACAACCCTCCATTTCCCCTGTTACACAAAACAACCCTCCATTTCCCCTGTTACACACAACAATCCTCCATTTCCCCTGTCACACACAACAATCCTCCATTTCCCATGTTACACACAACAACCCTCCATTTCCTGTTACACACAACAACCCTCCATTTCCCCTGTTACACACAACAATCCTCCATTTCCCCTGTCACACACAACAGTCCTCCATTTCCCATGTTACACACAACAATCCTCCATTTCCCCTGTCACACACAACAATCCTCCATTTCCCCTGTCACACACAACAACCCTCCATTTCCCCTGTCACACACAACAACCCTCCATTTCCCCTGTCACACACAACAATCTTCCATTTCCCATGTTACACACAACAATCCTCCATTTCCCCTGTCACACACAACAACCCTCCATTTCCCCTGTCACACACAACAACCCTCCATTTCCCCTATTACACAAAACAACCCTCCATTTCCCCTGTTACACACAACAATCCTCCATTTCCCCTGTCACACACAACAATCCTCCATTTCCCATGTTACACAAAACAACCCTCCATGTCCCCTGTTACACACAACAACCCTCCATTTCTCCTGTCACACACAACAACCCTCCATTTCTCCTGTCACACACACAACAACCCTCCATTTCCCCTGTTACACACAACCACCCTCCATTTCCCCTGTCACACACAACAATCCTCCATTTCCCCTGTTACACACAACAACCCTCCATTTCCCCTGTTACACACAACAACCCTCCATTTCTCCTGTCACACACAACAACCCTCCATTTCCCCTGTTACACACAACATCCCTCCATTTCCCCTGTCACAGGGGGAGTTATGGCTTATTTGAAATTAAATCATTAACTCTGTTAGGTCAACCCTGTCACTTTAATTGTCACCACTGTAGATTTGAAAAAAATGTAAATTCTACATGTGCTATTTATGATAGAATGTTAAAATAGACTACCCCAAAGACACTTATAAGTATTTCACAGTGGTGTGGAAATCAGAAATGAAAAAATATATATTCTATTTGATTCATTCATTGAATTCATTTAAACATTCATATACAAATAAAATATTTTTAAAAATAATTTTCATTATCCCCCCATGCAGCCAGAAATGTATTGACCTGAGATTCAGCAGGAAATCCATCTGAACCTTTCAGGTCGTTATGCACACCACCCATAATGTTTCCACCGCAGTGATGAGCTTGAAAATGTAATTAGGAGTACAGTGACATCTTCCATTCCTGGGATGAGTTTTCGGCCCATATCTCATGCTCATCACTGGGGTGGAAACATTATGGGTGGTGTTCATTTTGACCTGAAAGATTTAGATGTTTTAACTGCTGAATCTCAGGTCAAAACAATTCTGGTTATCTCCCATGTTGCTCCACCTCAGCTTCCTCTCCTTGTGCTGTGACTTTGTTGTGGTGGGGAGGTTTTCATGCCTCTAAGACCCTGAGAGCTAGGTTCTGCAAACTCACAATCTTGCAGAGCTATGCACCCACCAACAAATTTGAAAAGGAGGACAAGGACAGCTGGCACAAACAACTACAACTGGCTATTTCTAACGAACCCCAGCATTACACATTTCTGCTTATCAGTGACATCTTTTCTAAAGTGGGATCCGACAATAGCAACAATGAGAGACCTATGGGTATCCATGGATGTGACAAATAAACAATGGCCAACACCTTTTATTGAATACCTTCTGCATGAATAGCGCTGTTGCGGTGACCATATTATAGCCTTGTGGTTAGAGCGTTGGGATCGAATCCCAAGCTGACAAAGGTAAAAATCTGTCATTTTGCCCCTGATCCAAGGCAGTTAACCTACTTATTCCCCAGGGTTGGTTTAAATGCAGTAGACACATTTCAGCTGAATGCATTTGGATGTCAATTTTTTTTCTTTTTTTCTTCTTGCCCAAGGAATGAGCCACCCCTCATGGCTGCCAATGTGATAAGGATGCAACCAGGGCTGACTCGGATGGGGGGTTACTCATTTGCAGGACATAAAGTCTAAGTCTGTATCTGTGTCTGTATCTGTGTGAGGATTTGGACTTGTTGGTATGGGCAGGCATAAGATTGGTTAAAAGCACATTCCAGCAGGTGTCTATTCCACAACTTACCTCCGGCTAAATCTATGACGTTAAAATGCCTATTTCCATATGACTGCGCAATCAATCCACTGTCTCATCAGCCCATCCAGGCAATTTATAAAAAAACATCTAGATATTATCTCACATTTCACATTTAGTTCTCAGCACTGGAGAATTTGTATAAACGCTGCTTTCTGTCTCTGACATTTGCAACATTATTTCAATAATCAAATTTGATCTCCAGGTGTCGGGATGAGACAGACAGGCAAGCAGCTTTTCTCAACCAGTCGAAATCCTGAATCAGCATAATTTCTATGGATATATACAAAAAATTATCAATAAAAAAAATACAATAAATGATACGAAGTGTAGCTAGTTTGGTGTCTTTTTCCAACTTCAGTTTGATGATTGTGTTAGTTATGTTGTTGACTAGCTCTTCTGAACAACAGTCCTGTCGAGAGAGCACGTGCGTCATTAGCTCATTGTTATGGATGTATCCAAATAAATGTAAATGAAAACATCTTAAATCAGTCAGTTTCTCTGATATGTTTCCCCTCCTGGTTTTATTCTCATGTTTCCTCCTATACTATCTTGGCAAGGTGCCAAAGTGTGTGTGTCACACCCAGCAACCCTCAGTTTGCTCTGTCACAAACAAAAACATTCCATTTCACCTGTCACAAAGCAACATTCCATTTCACCTGTCTCACACAATAACCCTCCATTTACCCTGTCTCACACAATAACGCTCCATTTACCCTGTCTCACACAACAACGCTCCATTTCCCCTGTCTACACACAACAACCCTCCATTTCCCTGTTACACACAACAACCCCCCATGTACCCTGTCACACACAACAACCCTCCATTTCTCCTTTCACACACAATAACCCTCCATTTCCCCTGTCACACACAACAACCCTCCATTTCCCCTGTTACACAAAACAACCCTCCATTTCCCCTGTTACACACAACAACCCTCCATTTCCCGTCACACACAACAATCCTCCATTTCTCCTGTCACACACAACAACCCTTCATTTCCCCTGTCACACACAACAATCCTCCATTTCCCGTTTCACACACAACAATCCACCATTTCCCCTGTTACACACAACAACCCTCCATTTACCCTGTTACACACAACAATCCTCCATTTACCCTGTCACACACAACAACCCTAAATTTCCCCTGTCACACACAACAACACTCCATTTCCCCTGTCACACACAACAACCCTCCATTTCCCCTGTCACACGCAACAACACTCCATTTCCTGTCACACACAACAACCCTCCATTTTCCCTGTCACACACAACAACCCTCCATTTCCCCTGTCACACACAACAACCCTCCATTTCCCTATTACACAAAACAACCCTCCATTTCCCCTGTTACACACAACAATCCTCCATTTCCCCTGTCACACACAACAATCCTCCATTTCCCATGTTACACAAAACAACCCTCCATGTCCCCTGTTACACACAACAACCCTCCATTTCTCCTGTCACACACAACAACCCTCCATTTCTCCTGTCACACACACAACAACCCTCCATTTCCCCTGTTACACACAACCACCCTCCATTTCCCCTGTCACACACAACAATCCTCCATTTCCCCTGTTACACACAACAACCCTCCATTTCCCCTGTTACACACAACAACCCTCCATTTCTCCTGTCACACACAACAACCCTCCATTTCCCCTGTTACACACAACATCCCTCCATTTCCCCTGTCACAGGGGGAGTTATGGCTTATTTGAAATTAAATCATTAACTCTGTTAGGTCAACCCTGTCACTTTAATTGTCACCACTGTAGATTTGAAAAAAATGTAAATTCTACATGTGCTATTTATGATAGAATGTTAAAATAGACTACCCCAAAGACACTTATAAGTATTTCACAGTGGTGTGGAAATCAGAAATGAAAAAATATATATTCTATTTGATTCATTCATTGAATTCATTTAAACATTCATATACAAATAAAATATTTTTAAAATAATTTTCATTATCCCCCATGCAGCCAGAAATGTATTGACCTGAGATTCAGCAGGAAATCCATCTGAACCTTTCAGGTCGTTATGCACACCACCCATAATGTTTCCACCGCAGTGATGAGCTTGAAAATGTAATTAGGAGTACAGTGACATCTTCCATTCCTGGGATGAGTTTTCGGCCCATATCTCATGCTCATCACTGGGGTGGAAACATTATGGGTGGTGTTCATTTTGACCTGAAAGATTTAGATGTTTTAACTGCTGAATCTCAGGTCAAAACAATTCTGGTTATCTCCCATGTTGCTCCACCTCAGCTTCCTCTCCTTGTGCTGTGACTTTGTTGTGGTGGGGAGGTTTTCATGCCTCTAAGACCCTGAGAGCTAGGTTCTGCAAACTCACAATCTTGCAGAGCTATGCACCCACCAACAAATTTGAAAAGGAGGACAAGGACAGCTGGCACAAACAACTACAACTGGCTATTTCTAACGAACCCCAGCATTACACATTTCTGCTTATCAGTGACATCTTTTCTAAAGTGGGATCCGACAATAGCAACAATGAGAGACCTATGGGTATCCATGGATGTGACAAAATAAACAATGGCCAACACCTTATTGAATACCTTCTGCATGAATAGCGCTGTTGCGGTGACCATATTATAGCCTTGTGGTTAGAGCGTTGGGATCGAATCCCCAAGCTGACAAGGTAAAAATCTGTCATTTTGCCCCTGATCAAGGCAGTTAACCTACTATTCCCCCAGGGTTGGTTTAAATGCAGTAGACACATTTCAGCTGAATGCATTTGGATGTCAATTTTTTTTCTTTTTTTCTTCTTGCCCAAGGAATGAGCCACCCCTCATGGCTGCCAATGTGATAAGGATGCAACCAGGGCTGACTCGGATGGGGGTTACTCATTTGCAGGACATAAAGTCTAAGTCTGTATCTGTGTCTGTATCTGTGTGAGGATTTGGACTTGTTGGTATGGGCAGGCATAAGATTGGTTAAAAGCACATTCCAGCAGGTGTCTATTCCACAACTTACCTCCGGCTAAATCTATGACGTTAAAATGCCTATTTCCATATGACTGCGCAATCAATCCACTGTCTCATCAGCCCATCCAGGCAATTTATAAAAAAAACATCTAGATATTATCTCACATTTCACATTTAGTTCTCAGCACTGGAGAATTTGTATAAACGCTGCTTTCTGTCTCTGACATTTGCAACATTATTTCAATAATCAAATTTGATCTCCAGGTGTCGGGATGAGACAGACAGGCAAGCAGCTTTTCTCAACCAGTCGAAATCCTGAATCAGCATAATTTCTATGGATATATACAAAGAATTATCAATAAAAAAAAATACAATAAATGATACGAAGTGTAGCTAGTTTGGTGTCTTTCCAACTTCAGTTTGAAGTGATTGTGTTAGTTGTGTTGTTGGCTAGCTCTTCTGAACAACAGTGTCCTGTCGAGAGAGCACGTGCGTCATTAGCTCATTGTTATGGATGTATCCAAATAAATGTAAATAGAA
>NW_024605921.1:0-6035 GCF_018296145.1 Oncorhynchus tshawytscha | reverse complement strand
AGCTAGGTCTACTGTGTCTATTATAATATGACAAACCAGCTAGATCTACTGTCTCTAAGTCTCTATTATATTATGGTAGACACACTAGATCTACTGTCTCTATTATAATATGACAGACCAGCTAGATATACTGTCTCTTTTATAGTATGACAGACCAGCTAGATATACTGTCTCTATTATATTATGACAGACCAGCTAGATCTACTGTCTCTATTATATTATGAGAGACCAGCTAAATCTACTGTCTCTATTATATTATGACAGACCAGCTAGATCTACTGTCTCTATTATATTATAACAGACCAGCTAGATCTACTGTCCCTATTATATTATGACAGACCAGCTAGATCTACTGTCTCTATTATATTATGACAGACCAGCTAGATCTACTGTCTCTATTATATTATGACAGACCAGCTAGGTCTACTGTCTCTATTATAATATGACAAACCAGCTAGATCTACTGTCTCTATGTCTCTATTATATTATGACAGACAAGCTAGATCTACTGTCTCTATTATAATATGACAGACCAGCTAGATCTACTGTCTCTTTTATAGTATGACAGACCAGCTAGATATACTGTCTCTATTATATTATGACAGACCAGCTAGATCTACTGTCTCTATTATATTATGAGAGACCAGCTAGATCTACTGTCTCTATTATATTATGACAGACCAGCTAGATCTACTGTCTCTATTATATTATAACAGACCAGCTAGATCTACTGTCTCTATTATATTATGACAGACCAGCTAGATCTACTGTCTCTATTATATTATGACAGACCAGCTAGATCTACTGTCTCTATTATATTATGACAGACCAGCTAGATCTACTGTCTCTATTATATTATGACAGACCAGCTAGATCTACTGTCTCTATTATATTATGACAGACCAGCTAGATCTACTGTCTCTATTATATTATGACAGACCAGCTAGATCTACTGTCTCTATTATATTATGACAGACCAGCTAGATCTACTGTCTCTATTATATTATGACAGACCAGCTAGATCTACTGTCTCTATTATATTATGACAGACCAGCTAGATCTACTGTCTCTATTATATTATAACAGACCAGCTAGATCTACTGTCTCTATTATATTATGACAGACCAGCTAGATCTACTGCCTCTATTATATTATGACAGACCAGCTAGATCTACTGTCTCTATTATGTTATGACAGACCAGCTAGATCTACTGTCTCTATTATATTATGACAGACCAGCTAGATCTACTGTCTCTATTATGTTATGACAGACCAGCTAGATCTACTGTCTCTATTATATTATGACAGACTACAGCTACAGACCTAGATCTACTGTCTCTATTATATTATGACAGACCAGCTAGATCTACTGTCTCTATTATATTATGACAGACCAGCTAGATCTACTGTCTCTATTATATTATGACAGACCAGCTAGATCTACTGTCTCTATTATAATATGACAGACCAGCTAGATCTACTGTCTCTATTATAATATGACAGACCAGCTAGATCTACTGTCTCTATTATAATATGACAGACCAGCTAGATCTACTGTCTCTATTATATTATGACAGACCAGCTAGATCTACTGTCTCTATTATATTATGAGAGACCAGCTAGGTCTACTGTGTCTATTATAATATGACAAACCAGCTAGATCTACTGTCTCTAAGTCTCTATTATATTATGGTAGACACACTAGATCTACTGTCTCTATTATAATATGACAGACCAGCTAGATATACTGTCTCTTTTATAGTATGACAGACCAGCTAGATATACTGTCTCTATTATATTATGACAGACCAGCTAGATCTACTGTCTCTATTATATTATGACAGACCAGCTAGATCTACTGTCTCTATTATATTATGACAGACCAGCTAGATCTACTGTCTCTATTATATTATGACAGACCAGCTAGATCTACTGTCTCTATTATATTATGACAGACCAGCTAGATCTACTGTCTCTATTATATTATGACAGACCAGCTAGATCTACTGTCTCTATTATATTATGACAGACCAGCTAGATCTACTGTCTCTATTATATTATGACAGACCAGCTAGATCTACTGTCTCTATTATATTATGACAGACCAGCTAGATCTACTGCTAGATCTCTATTATATTATGACAGACCAGCTAGATCTACTGTCTCTATTATATTATGACAGACCAGCTAGATCTACTGTCTCTATTATATTATGACAGACCAGCTAGATCTACTGTCTCTATTATATTATGACAGACCAGCTAGATCTACTGTCCCTATTATATTATGACAGACCAGCTAGATCTACTGTCTCTATTATATTATGACAGACCAGCTAGATCTACTGTCTCTATTATATTATGACAGACCAGCTAGATCTACTGTCTCTATTATATTATGACAGACCAGCTAGATCTACTGTCTCTATTATATTATGACAGACCAGCTAGATCTACTGTCTCTATTATATTATGACAGACCAGCTAGATCTACTGTCTCTATTATATTATGACAGACCAGCTAGATCTACTGTCTCTATTATATTATGACAAACCAGCTAGATCTACTGTCTCTATTATATTATGACAGACCAGCTAGATCTACTGTCTCTATTATATTATGACAGACCAGCTAGATCTACTGTCTCTATTATAATATGACAGACCAGCTAGATCTACTGTCTCTATTATAATATGACAGACCAGCTAGATCTACTGTCTCTATTATATTATGACAGACCAGCTAGATCTACTGTCTCTATTATATTATGAGAGACCAGCTAGGTCTACTGTGTCTATTATAATATGACAAACCAGCTAGATCTACTGTCTCTAAGTCTCTATTATATTATGACAGACCAGCTAGATCTACTGTCTCTATTATAATATGACAGACCAGCTAGATCTACTGTCTCTATTATATTATGACAGACCAGCTAGATCTACTGTCTCTATTATATTATGACAGACCAGCTAGATCTACTGTCTCTATTATATTATGACAGACCAGCTAGATCTACTGTCTCTATTATATTATGACAGACCAGCTAGATCTACTGTCTCTATTATATTATGACAGACCAGCTAGATCTACTGTCTATTATATTATGACAGACCAGCTATCTACTGATTATATTATGACAGACCAGCTACTGTCTCTATTATATTATGACAGACCAGCTAGATCTACTGTCTCTATTATGTTATGACAGACCAGCTAGATCTACTGTCTCTATTATATTATGACAGACCAGCTAGATCTACTGTCTCTATTATATTATGACAGACCAGCTAGATCTACTGTCTCTATTATATTATGACAGACCAGCTAGATCTACTGTCTCTATTATATTATGACAGACCAGCTAGATCTACTGTCTCTATTATAATATGACAGACCAGCTAGATCTACTGTCTCTATTATAATATGACAGACCAGCTAGATCTACTGTCTCTATTATATTATGACAGACCAGCTAGATCTACTGTCTCTATTATATTATGACAGACCAGCTAGATCTACTGTCTCTATTATATTATGAGAGACCAGCTAGATCTACTGTATTATATATGACAAACCAGCTAGATCTACTGTCTCTAATCTACTGTTCTATTATATTATGACAGACCAGCTAGATCTACTGTCTCTATTATAATATGACAGACCAGCTAGATATACTGTCTCTATTATATTATGACAGACCAGCTAGATCTACTGTCTCTATTATATTATGACAGACCAGCTAGATCTACTGTCTCTATTATATTATGACAGACCAGCTAGATCTACTGTCTCTATTATATTATGACAGACCAGCTAGATCTACTGTCTCTATTATATTATGACAGACCAGCTAGATCTACTGTCTCTATTATATTATGACAGACCAGCTAGATCTACTGTCTCTATTATATTATGACAGACCAGCTAGATCTACTGTCTCTATTATATTATGACAGACCAGCTAGATCTACTGTCTCTATTATATTATGACAGACCAGCTAGATCTACTGTCTCTATTATAGACCAGCTAGATCTACTGTCTCTATTATATTATGACAGACCAGCTAGATCTACTGTCTCTATTATATTATGACAGACCAGCTAGATCTACTGTCTCTATTATATTATGACAGACCAGCTAGATCTACTGTCTCTATTATATTATGACAGACCAGCTAGATCTACTGCCTCTATTACATTATGACAGACCAGCTAGATCTACTGTCTCTATTATATTATGACAGACCAGCTAGATCTACTGTCTCTATTATATTATGACAGACCAGCTAGATCTACTGTCTCTATTATATTATGACAGACCAGCTAGATCTACTGTCTCTATTATATTATGACAGACCAGCTAGATCTACTGTCTCTATTATATTATGACAGACCAGCTAGATCTACTGTCTCTATTATATTATGACAGACCAGCTAGATCTACTGTCTCTATTATATTATGACAGACCAGCTAGATCTACTGTCTCTATTATAATATGACAGACCAGCTAGATCTACTGTCTCTATTATATTATGACAGACCAGCTAGATCTACTGTCTCTATTATATTATGACAGACCAGCTAGATCTACTGTCTCTATTATATTATGACAGACCAGCTAGATCTACTGTCTCTATTATATTATGACAGACCAGCTAGATCTACTGTCTCTATTATAATATGACAGACCAGCTAGATCTACTGTCTCTATGAGTCTCTATTATATTATGGTAGACAGACCAGCTAGATCTACTGTCTCTATTATATTATGACATACCAGCTAGATCTACTGTCTCTATTATATTATGACAGACCAGCTAGATCTACTGTCTCTATTATATTATGACAGACCAGCTAGATCTACTGTCTCTATTATATTATGACAGACCAGCTAGATCTACTGTCTCTATTATATTATGACAGACCAGCTAGATCTACTGTCTCTATTACATTATGACAGACCAGCTAGATCTACTGTCTCTATTCTAATTTGACAGAACAGGTAGATCTACTATCTCTATTATATTATGACAGACCGGCTAGATCTACTGTCTCTATTATATTATGACAGACCAGCTAGATCTACTGTCTCTATTATATTATGACAGACCAGCTAGATCTACTGTCTCTATTATATTATGACAGACCAGCTAGATCTACTGTCTCTATTATATTATGACAGACTTGTAGCTAGGTCTAATGTCTCTGTTAGCTAGATCTACTGTCTCTATTATATTATGACAGACCAGCTAGATCTACTGTCTCTATTATAATATGACAGACCAGCTCTACTGTCTCTATTATAATATGACAGACCAGCTAGATCTACTGTCTCTATTATAATATGACAGACCAGCTAGATCTACTGTCTCTATTATATTATGACAGACCAGCTAGATCTACTGTCTCTATTATATTATGAGAGACCAGCTAGGTCTACTGTGTCTATTATAATATGACAAACCAGCTAGATCTACTGTCTCTAAGTCTCTATTATATATGACAGACCAGCTAGATCTACTGTCTCTATTATAATATGACAGACCAGCTAGATATACTGTCTCTTTTATATTATGACAGACCAGCTAGATATACTGTCTCTATTATATTATGACAGACCAGCTAGATCTACTGTCTCTATTATATTATGAGAGACCAGCTAAATCTACTGTCTCTATTATATTATGACAGACCAGCTAGATCTACTGTCTCTATTATATTATGAGAGACCAGCTAAATCTACTGTCTCTATTATATTATGACAGACCAGCTAGATCTACTGCCTCTATTACATTATGACAGACCAGCTAGATCTACTGTCTCTATTATATTATGACAGATCAGCTAGATCTACTCTCTCTATTATATTATGACAGCCCAGCTAGATCTACAGTCTCTATTATATTTTGACAGACCAGCTAGGTCTCATGTCTCTATTACATTATGCCAGACAAGCTAGATCAAGTGTCTCTGTTATAATATGACAGACCAGGTAGATCTACTGTCTCTATTCAATATTGAGAGACCAGCT
>NW_024605920.1:0-6031 GCF_018296145.1 Oncorhynchus tshawytscha | reverse complement strand
ATAATGTGACTGGCTCAACTGTTCTGGGGGAACTACGGTCAGCTTCATGATGTAAAATAATGTGACTGGCTCAACTGTTCTGGGGGAACTACGGTCAGCTTCATAATGTAAAATAATGTGACTGGCTCAACTGTTCTGGGGGAACGACGGTCAGCTTCATAAGGTAAAATAATGTGACTGGCTCAACTGTTCTGGGGGCTCAACTGTTCTGGGGAACGGTCAGCTTCATAATGTAAAATAATGTGACTGGCTCAACTGTTCTGGGGGAACTACGGTCAGCTTCATAAGGTAAAATAATGTGACTGGCTCAACTGTTCTGGGGGAACTACGGTCAGCTTCATAAGGTAAAATAATGTGACTGGCTCAACTGTTCTGGGGGAACTACGGTCAGCTTCATAATGTAAAATAATGTGACTGGCTCAACTGTTCTGGGGGAACTACGGTCAGCTTCATAATGTAAAATAATGTGACTGGCTCAACTGTTCTGGGGGAACTACGGTCAGCTTCATAAGGTAAAATAATGTGACTGGCTCAACTGTTCTGGGGGAACTACGGTCAGCTTCATAATGTAAAATAATGTGACTGGCTCAACTGTTCTGGGGAACTACGGTCAGCTTCATAATGTAAAATAATGTGACTGGCTCAACTGTTCTGGGGGAACTACGGTCAGCTTCATAATGTAAAATAATGTGACTGGCTCAACTGTTCTGGGGAACGACGGTCAGCTTCATAAGGTAAAATAATGTGACTGGCTCAACTGTTCTGGGGGAACTACGGTCAGCTTCATAATGTAAAATAATGTGACTGGCTCAACTGTTCTGGGGGAACGACGGTCAGCTTCATAATGTAAAATAATGTGACTGGCTCAACTGTTCTGGGGGAACTACGGTCAGCTTCATAATGTAAAATAATGTGACTGGCTCAACTGTTCTGGGGGAACTACGGTCAGCTTCATAATGTAAAATAATGTGACTGGCTCAACTGTTCTGGGGGAACTACGGTCAGCTTCATAATAATGTAAAATAATTCATAATGTAAAATAATGTGACTGGCTCAACTGTTCTGGGGGAACTACGGTCAGCTTCATGATGTAAAATAATGTGACTGGCTCAACTGTTCTGGGGGAACGACAAGCTTCATAAGGTAAAATAATGTGACTGGCTCAACTGTTCTGGGGGAACGACGGTCAGCTTCATAAGGTAAAATAATGTGACTGGCTCAACTGTTCTGGGGGAACTACGGTCAGCTTCATAATGTAAAATAATGTGACTGGCTCAACTGTTCTGGGGGAACTACGGTCAGCTTCATAATGTAAAATAATGTGACTGGCTCAACTGTTCTGGGGGAACTACGGTCAGCTTCATAATGTAAAATAATGTGACTGGCTCAACTGTTCTGGGGAACTACGGTCAGCTTCATAATGTAAAATAATGTGACTGGCTCAACTGTTCTGGGGAACTACGGTCAGCTTCATAATGTAAAATAATGTGACTGGCTCAACTGTTCTGGGGGAACTACGGTCAGCTTCATAATGTAAAATAATGTGACTGGCTCAACTGTTCTGGGGAACTGACGGTCAGCTTCATAATGTAAAATAATGTGACTGGCTCAACTGTTCTGGGGGAACGACGGTCAGCTTCATAAGGTAAAATAATGTGACTGGCTCAACTGTTCTGGGGGAACTACGGTCAGCTTCATAAGGTAAAATAATGTGACTGGCTCAACTGTTCTGGGGGAACGACGGTCAGCTTCATAAGGTAAAATAATGTGACTGGCTCAACTGTTCTGGGGGAACGACGGTCAGCTTCATAATGTAAAATAATGTGACTGGCTCAACTGTTCTGGGGGAACTACGGTCAGCTTCATAAGGTAAAATAATGTGACTGGCTCAACTGTTCTGGGGGAACGACGGTCAGCTTCATAAGGTAAAATAATGTGACTGGCTCAACTGTTCTGGGGGAACGACGGTCAGCTTCATAAGGTAAAATAATGTGACTGGCTCAACTGTTCTGGGGGAACTACGGTCAGCTTCATAAGGTAAAATAATGTGACTGGCTCAACTGTTCTGGGGGAACGACGGTCAGCTTCATAAGGTAAAATAATGTGACTGGCTCAACTGTTCTGGGGAACTACGGTCAGCTTCATAAGGTAAAATAATGTGACTGGCTCAACTGTTCTGGGGAACGACGGTCAGCGTCATAATGTAAAATAATGTGACTGGCTCAACTGTTCTGGGGAACTACGGTCAGCTTCATAAGGTAAAATAATGTGACTGGCTCAACTGTTCTGGGGGAACTACGGTCAGCTTCATAATGTAAAATAATGTGACTGGCTCAACTGTTCTGGGGGAACTACGGTCAGCTTCATGATGTAAAATAATGTGACTGGCTCAACTGTTCTGGGGGAACGACGGTCAGCTTCATAAGGTAAAATAATGTGACTGGCTCAACTGTTCTGGGGGAACGACGGTCAGCTTCATAAGGTAAAATAATGTGACTGGCTCAACTGTTCTGGGGAACTACGGTCAGCTTCATAATGTAAAATAATGTGACTGGCTCAACTGTTCTGGGGGAACTACGGTCAGCTTCATAATGTAAAATAATGTGACTGGCTCAACTGTTCTGGGGGAACTACGGTCAGCTTCATGATGTAAAATAATGTGACTGGCTCAACTGTTCTGGGGGAACGACGGTCAGCTTCATAAGGTAAAATAATGTGACTGGCTCAACTGTTCTGGGGAACGACGGTCAGCTTCATAAGGTAAAATAATGTGACTGGCTCAACTGTTCTGGGGGAACTACGGTCAGCTTCATAAGGTAAAATAATGTGACTGGTAAAATACAGAACGCAATATGCTTTATCTCCTAACATGTTGCACTAGCTGACTGCAGGTATTTACTGTAAAAGTAGCTACAAATATTAAAAAGTATTGAAAAACTTTAAAGAAATTGTTTCAGCGGTACTGAAAAACCATCCCATGGCTATTTCCAAATAACCCGGTATATACCGTTTACCGCCCAAGTCTAGTTGCACAGAGATCCTTTTTTACTGACTGATGAGAGTACCACGTACTTTCTCTTGAGGCTCGGCCAATGCAGAGTAACAACACGAGTACTTTCCATAACGTGAACTTTGACCCTGTCCTAACAGCATTACCTTGGAATAGGTAGTCTTCTGTGTTCTGGTCTGGGTTGTCGGTGCTTCCTACAATGTCGAAGGGCGACCGTCCAGCCATCATTTCAAACATAAGCACCCCCAGAGCCCACCAGTCCACGCTGAAACCATAGTCCTCTCCTCTCAGTATCTCAGGGGCGATGTAGTTGGGGGTCCCACAGAACGTACTGGTGGTGTCCCCTGGCCTCAAGCCCTCCTACACAGCATCAGGAAGCACACACACATCTCACAACGTTCAGGGTACCGTTGGGCTCAGTTGGAGCATGCCACTTGCAACGCCAGGGTTGTGGGTCCCATTCCCACGGTGGACCAGTACATAAGAGGAATGAAAATGTATATACTCTCTGCTGAGGGTCGCTCTGGATAAGAGCTTCTGCTAAATGACTCAAATGCAACACACACAAGCAAGCTTAAGATGTACAAGGACAACTACAACCGCACACACACACACACACACACAAGCTTAAGATGTACAGGGACAAGTACTACCGCACACACAAGCTTAAGATGTACAGGGACAACTACTACCGCACACACAAGCTTAAGATGTACAGGGACAACTACTACCGCACGCACACACACACACACACACGCACACGCGCACACACACACGCTTAAGATGTACAAGGACAACTACACACACACAAGCTTAAGATGTACAGGGACAACTACACACACACACAAGCTTAAGATGTACAGGGACAACTACTACCGCACACACACACACACAAAAAGATAGACACACAGTCAGACAGAAACACAGCAACGGACACACTTTCGACACTCACCTTGCACATGCCGTAGTCAGTGAGTTTGATGTGTCCCTCCGACTCCAGCAGCACGTTGTCCAGTTTGAGGTCTCTGTAGATGATGCCTCTCTCGTGGAGGTAGTTCAACGCCAAGCTGATCTCTGCGGAGTAAACCTGACACACACAGAGATGGTGAAGAACTAGTCAGACTCAACACACACACCACCACCACCGTTTTAGAGCTACGCAGCTAATCACCAAGCCCTTGGTTCGTAGAATCAGAGGTGTAATTATTAGTCCAAAACGGAACATTTTGCAACTAAAAAGCACATTTATTGGCATTGGACAAATTCAGGTAGGTCTCACCCCGTTTGCGTCCGTTTAAGAAACGTTTTGCAACAGAATCGGCATAATGAATACACCCCAGGTGTGCTAGAGCTGGTGGCCTGCCCCAAAGGTTCTAGGTTCGGAGATGTGGGAATTTTACGTCTGACAACGTGAGCCTACTGGGGAGAACAATAGATGTGTAGTCCTGGGCGTTTCAGAGGAACGGACATTTTTATTTATTTATTTATTTCACCTTTATTTAACCAGGTAGGCCAGTTGAGAACAAGTTCTCATTTGCAACTGCGACCTGGCCAAGATAAAGCATAGCAGTGTGAGCAGACAACACAGAGTTACACATGGAATAAACAATTAACAAGTCAATAACACAGTAGAAAACAAAGGGGGAGTCTATATACAATGTGTGCAAAAGGCATGAGGAGGTAGGCGAATAATTACAATTTTGCAGATTAACACTGGAGTGATAAATGATCAGATGGTCATGTACAGGTAGAGATATTGGTGTGCAAAAGAGCAAGTAAATAAATAAAAACAGTATGGGGATGAGGTAGGTGAAAATGGGTGGGCTATTTACCAATAGACTATGTACAGCAGCAGCGATCGGTTAGCTGCTCAGATAGCTGATGTTTGAAGTTGGTGAGGGAGATAAAAGTCTCCAACTTCAGCGATTTTTGCAATTCGTTCCAGTCACAGGCAGCAGAGTACTGGAACGAAAGGCGGCCAAATGAGGTGTTGGCTTTAGGGATGATCAGTGAGATACACCTGCTGGAGCGCGTGCTACGGATGGGTGTTGCCATCGTGACCAGTGAACTGAGATAAGGCGGAGCTTTACCTAGCATGGACTTGTAGATGACCTGGAGCCAGTGGGTCTGGCGACGAATATGTAACGAGGGCCAGCCGACCAGAGCATACAGGTCGCAGTGGTGGGTGGTATAAGGTGCTTTAGTGACAAAACGGATGGCACTGTGATAGACTGCATCCAGTTTGCTGAGTAGAGTGTTGGAAGCCATTTTGTAGATGACATCGCCGAAGTCGAGGATCGGAAGGATAGTCAGTTTTACTAGGGTAAGCTTGGCGGCGTGAGTGAAGGAGGCTTTGTTGCGGAATAGAAAGCCGACTCTTGATTTGATTTTCGATTGGAGATGTTTGATATGAGTCTGGAAGGAGAGTTTGCAGTCTAGCCAGACACCTAGGTACTTATAGATGTCCACATATTCAAGGTCGGAACCATCAAGGATGGTGATGCTAGTCGGGCATGCGGGTGCAGGCAGCGATCGGTTGAAAAGCATGCATTTGGTTTTACTAGCATTTAAGAGCAGTTGGAGGCCACGGAAGGAGTGTTGTATGGCATTGAAGCTTGTTTGGAGGTTAGATAGCACAGTATCCAATGACGGGCCGAAAGTATAGAATGGTGTCGTCTGCGTAGAGGTGGATCAGGGAATCGCCCGCAGCAAGAGCAACATCATTGATATATACAGAGAAAAGAGTCGGCCCGAGAATTGAACCCTGTGGCACACCCATAGAGACTGCCAGAGGACCGGACAGCATGCCCTCCGATTTGACACACTGAACTCTGTCTGCAAAGTAATTGGTGAACCAGGCAGGCAGTCATCCGAAAACCGAGGCTACTGAGTCTGCCGATAAGAATATGGTGATTGACAGAGTCGAAAGCCTTGGCAAGGTCAATGAAGACGGCTGCACAGTACTGTCTTTTATCGATGGCGGTTATGATATCGTTTAGTACCTTGAGTGTTGCTGAGGTG
>NW_024605919.1:0-6029 GCF_018296145.1 Oncorhynchus tshawytscha | reverse complement strand
TGTAGGACTGGGAGCTGTGTTGTAGGACTGGGAGCTGTGGTATGTTAGAACTGTAGGACTGGGAGCTGTGATATGTTAGTACTGTAGGACTGGGGCTGTGTTGTAGGACTGGGAGCTGTGGTATGTTAGAACTGTAGGACTGGGAGCTGCAGTATATTAGTACTGTGGGAACTGGGAGCTGTGTTTGTAGGACTGGGAGCTGTGGTATGTTAGTACTGTAGGACTGGGAGCTGTGGTATGTTAGTACTGGGACTGGGAGCTGTGGTATGTTAGTACTGTAGGACTGGGAGCTGTGTTGTAAGACTGTGTATGTACTGTAGGACTGGGAGCTGTGGTATGTAGGACTGTAGGATGGGAGGTGTTGTATGTTAGTACTGTAGGACTGGGAGCTGTGTTGTAGGACTGGGAGCTGTGGTATGTTAGTACTGTAGGACTGGGAGCTGTGGTATGTTAGTACTGTAGGACTAGGAGATGTGTGTAATGTTGTACTGTAGGACTGAGAGCTGTGTTTTGTAGGACTGGTAGCTGTGGTATGTTAGTACTGTAGGACTGGGAGCTGTGGTATGTTAGTACTGTAGGACTGGGAGCTTTGATATGTTAGTACTGTAGGACTGGGAGCTATGTTGTAGGACTGCTGTGGTATGTTAGTACTGTAGGACTGGGAGCTGTGATATGTTAGTACTGTAGGACTGGGAGCTGTGTTATGTTAGTACTGTGGACTAGGAGCTGTGTGTAATGTTAGTACTGTAGGACTGAGAGCTGTGATATGTTAGGACTGGGACTAGCTGTGGTATGTTAGTACCGTAGGACTGGGAGCTGTGATATGTTAGTACTGTAGGACTGGGAGCTGTGGTATGTTAGTACTGTTGGACTGGGAGCTGTGATATGTTAGCACAGTAGGACTGGGAGCTGTGTTTGTAGGGACTGGGAGCTGTGGTATGTTACTACTGTAGGACTGGGAGCTGTGGTATGTTAGTACTGTTGGACTGGGAGCTGTGGTATGTTAGTACTGTAGGACTGGGAGCTGTGTTGTAGGACTGGTACCTGTGGTATTTTAGTACTGTAGGACTGGTAGCTGTGTTGTCGGACTGGGCTGTGGTATGTTAGTACAGTAGGACTGGGAGCTGTGGTATGTTAGTACTGTGGACTTCAGCTGTGTTGTAGGACTAGTACTGTAGGACTGGTAGCTTTGGTATGTTAGTACTCTAGACTGGGAGCTGTGGTATGTTAGTACTGTTGGACTGGGAGTTGTGTGGTAGGACTGGGACTGTGGAGCTATGTTGTAGGACTGGGAGCTATGGTATGTTAGTACTGTAGGACTGGGAGCTATGGTATGTTAGTACTGTAGGACTGGGAGCTGTAGTACGTTAGTACTGTATGGATTAGGAGCATGGTGTGTTGGAGTCTGTAGGACTGGGAGTTGTGGTAGTAATGTAGGACTGGGAGCTGTGGTATGTTAGTACTGTAGGACTGGGAGCTGTGGTATGTTAGTACTGTAGGACTGGGAGCTGTGGTATGTTAGTACTGTAGGACTGGGAGCTGATGTTAGTACAGGACTGGGAGCTGTGGTATGTTAGTACTGTAGGACTGGGAGCTGTGTTGTACTGTGGGACTGGGAGCTGTGGTATGTTAGTACTGTAGGACTGGGAGCTGTGTTGTAGTAGGACTGGGAGCTGTGGTATGTTAGTACTGTAGGACTGGGAGCTGTGGTATGTTAGTACTGTAGGACTGGGAGCTGTGGTATGTTAGTACTGTAGGACTGGGAGCTGTGGTATGTTAGTACTGTAGGACTGGGAGCTGTGGTATGTTAGTACTGTAGGACTGGGAGCTGTGGTATGTTAGTACTGTAGGACTGGGAGCTGTGTTGTAGGACTGGGAGCTGTGGTATGTTAGTACTGTAGGACTGGGAGCTGTGGTATGTTAGTACTGTAGGACTGGGAGCTGTGTTGTAGGACTGGGAGCTGTGGTATGTTAGTACTGTAGGACTGGGAGCTGTGGTATGTTAGTACTGTAGGACTGGGAGCTGTGTTGTAGGACTGGGAGCTGTGGTATGTTAGTACTGTAGGACTGGGAGCTGTGGTATGTTAGTACTGTAGGACTGGGAGCTGTGGTATGTTAGTACTGTAGGACTGGGAGCTGTGGTATGTTAGTACTGTAGGACTGGGAGCTGTGGTATGTTAGTACTGTAGGACTGGGAGCTGTGTTGTAGGACTGGGAGCTGTGGTATGTTAGTACTGTAGGACTGGGAGCTGTGGTATGTTAGTACTGTAGGACTGGGAGCTGTGTTGTAGGACTGGGAGCTGTGGTATGTTAGTACTGTAGGACTGGGAGCTGTGGTATGTTAGTACTGTAGGACTGGGAGCTGTGGTATGTTAGTACTGTAGGACTGGGAGCTGTGTTGAGCTGTGGTATGTTAGTACTGTAGGACTGGGAGCTGTGGTATGTTAGTACTGTAGGACTGGGAGCTGTGTATGTTAGTAGGACTGGGAGCTGTGGTATGTTAGTACTGTAGGACTGGGAGCTGTGGTATGTTAGTACTGTAGGACTGGGAGCTGTGTATGTAGGACTGGGAGCTGTGGTATGTTAGTACTGTAGGACTGGGAGCTGTGGTATGTTAGTACTGTAGGACTGGGAGCTGTGGTATGTTAGTACTGTAGGACTGGGAGCTGTGGTATGTTAGTACTGTAGGACTGGGAGCTGTGGTATGTTAGTACTGTAGGACTGGGAGCTGTGTTGTAGGACTGGGAGCTGTGGTATGTTAGAACTGTAGGACTGGGAGCTGTGATATGTTAGTACTGTAGAACTGGGAGCTGTGTTGTAGGACTGGGAGCTGTGGTATGTTAGTACTGTAGGACTGGGAGCTGTGGTATGTTAGTACTGTAGGACTGGGAGCTGTGGTATGTTAGTACTGTAGGACTGGGAGCTGTGTTGTAGGACTGGGAGCTGTGGTATGTTAGTACTGTAGGACTGGGAGCTGTGGTATGTTAGTACTGTAGGACTGGGAGCTGTGGTATGTTAGTACTGTAGGACTGGGAGCTGTGTTGTAGGACTGGGAGCTGTGGTATGTTAGTACTGTAGGACTGGGAGCTGTGGTATGTTAGTACTGTAGGACTGGGAGCTGTGGTATGTTAGTACTGTAGGACTAGGGAGCTGTGTGTAATGTTAGTACTGTAGGACTGAGAGCTGTGTTGTAGGACTGGGTAGCTGTGGTATGTTAGTACTGTAGGACTGGGAGCTGTGGTATGTTAGTACTGTAGGACTGGGAGCTGTGATATGTTAGTACTGTAGGACTGGGAGCTGTGGTATGTTAGTACTGTAGGACTGGGAGCTGTGATATGTTAGTACTGTAGGACTGGGAGCTGTGGTATGTTAGTACTGTAGGACTGGGAGCTGTGGTATGTTAGTACTGTAGGACTGGGAGCTGTGGTATGTTAGTACTGTAGGACTGGGAGCTGTGGTATGTTAGTACTGTAGGACTGGGAGCTGTGGTATGTTAGTACTGTAGGACTGGGAGCTGTGGTATGTTAGTACTGTAGGACTGGGAGCTGTGTTGTAGGACTGGGAGCTGTGGTATGTTAGTACTGTAGGACTGGGAGCTGTGGTATGTTAGTACTGTAGGACTGGGAGCTGTGGTATGTTAGTACTGTTGGACTGGGAGCTGTGGTATGTTAGTACTGTAGGACTAGGGAGCTGTGTGTATGTTAGTACTGTAGGACTGGGAGCTGTGTTGTAGGACTGGGTAGCTGTGGTATGTTAGTACTGTAGGACTGGGAGCTGTGGTATGTTAGTACTGTAGGACTGGGAGCTGTGGTATGTTAGTACTGTAGGACTGGGAGCTGTGGTATGTTAGTACTGTAGGACTGGGAGCTGTGGTATGTTAGTACTGTAGGACTGGGAGCTGTGGTATGTTAGTACTGTAGGACTGGGAGCTGTGGTATGTTAGTACTGTAGGACTGGGAGCTGTGGTATGTTAGTACTGTAGGACTGGGAGCTGTGGTATGTTAGTACTGTAGGACTGGGAGCTGTGGTATGTTAGTACTGTAGGACTGGGAGCTGTGGTATGTTAGTACTGTAGGACTGGGAGCTGTGGTATGTTAGTACTGTAGGACTGGGAGCTGTGTTGTAGGACTGGGAGCTGTGGTATGTTAGTACTGTAGGACTGGGAGCTGTGGTATGTTAGTACTGTAGGACTGGGAGCTGTGGTATGTTAGTACTGTAGGACTGGGAGCTGTGGTATGTTAGTACTGTAGGACTGGGAGCTGTGGTATGTTAGTACTGTAGGACTGGGAGCTGTGTTGTAGGACTGGGAGCTGTGGTATGTTAGTACTGTAGGACTGGGAGCTGTGGTATGTTAGTACTGTAGGACTGGGAGCTGTGGTATGTTAGTACTGTAGGACTGGGAGCTGTGGTATGTTAGTACTGTAGGACTGGGAGCTGTGGTATGTTAGTACTGTAGGACTGGGAGCTGTGTTGTAGGACTGGGAGCTGTGGTATGTTAGTACTGTAGGACTGGGAGCTGTGGTATGTTAGTACTGTAGGACTGGGAGCTGTGGTATGTTAGTACTGTAGGACTGGGAGCTGTGTTGTAGGACTGGGAGCTGTGGTATGTTAGTACTGTAGGACTGGGAGCTGTGGTATGTTAGTACTGTAGGACTGGGAGCTGTGGTATGTTAGTACTGTAGGACTGGGAGCTGTGGTATGTTAGTACTGTAGGACTGGGAGCTGTGGTATGTTAGTACTGTAGGACTGGGAGCTGTGTTGTACAGGACTGGGAGCTGTGGTATGTTAGTACTGTAGGACTGGGAGCTGTGGTATGTTAGTACTGTAGGACTGGGAGCTGTGTTGTAGGACTGGGAGCTGTGGTATGTTAGTACTGTAGGACTGGGAGCTGTGGTATGTTAGTACTGTAGGACTGGGAGCTGTGGTATGTTAGTACTGTAGGACTGGGAGCTGTGTTGTAGGACTGGGAGCTGTGGTATGTTAGTACTGTAGGACTGGGAGCTGTGGTATGTTAGTACTGTAGGACTGGGAGCTGTGGTATGTTAGTACTGTAGGACTGGGAGCTGTGTGTGTAGGACTGGGAGCTGTGGTATGTTAGTACTGTAGGACTGGGAGCTGTGGTATGTTAGTACTGTAGGACTGGGAGCTGTGGTATGTTAGTACTGTAGGACTGGGAGCTGTGGTATGTTAGTACTGTAGGACTGGGAGCTGTGGTATGTTAGTACTGTAGGACTGGGAGCTGTGTTGTAGGACTGGGAGCTGTGGTATGTTAGTACTGTAGGACTGGGAGCTGTGATATGTTAGTACTGTAGGACTGGGAGCTGTGTTGTAGGACTGGGAGATATGGTATGTTAGTACTGTAGGACTGGGAGCTGTGGTATGTTAGTACTGTAGGACTGGGAGCTGTGGTATGTTAGTACTGTAGGACTGGGAGTTGTGGTATGTTAGTACTGTAGGACTGGGAGCTGTGGTATGTTAGTACTGTAGGACTGGGAGCTGTGGTATGTTAGTACTGTAGGACTGGGAGCTGTGTTGTAGGACTGGGAGCTGTGGTATGTTAGTACTGTAGGACTGGGAGCTGTGTTGTAGGACTGGGAGCTGTGGTATGTTAGTACTGTAGGACTGGGAGCTGTGGTATGTTAGTACTGTAGGACTGGGAGCTGTGGTATGTTAGTACTGTAGGACTGGGAGCTGTGGTATGTTAGTACTGTAGGACTGGGAGCTGTGGTATGTTAGTACTGTAGGACTGGGAGCTGTGTATGTTAGTACTGTAGGACTGGGAGCTGTGGTATGTTAGTACTGTAGGACTGGGAGCTGTGGTATGTTAGTACTGTAGGACTGGGAGCTGTGGTATGTTAGTACTGTAGGACTGGGAGCTGTGGTATGTTAGTACTGTAGGACTGGGAGCTGTGTTGTACTGTAGGACTGGGAGCTGTGGTATGTTAGTACTGTAGGACTGGGAGCTGTGGTATGTTAGTACTGTAGGACTGGGAGCTGTGGTATGTTAGTACTGTAGGACTGGGAGCTAT
>NW_024605918.1:0-6026 GCF_018296145.1 Oncorhynchus tshawytscha | reverse complement strand
AAAATTGGACATCCAGAGTGCAACAAACATGATTTTAGAGCTTGTTTATGGAAAAGTGCTTATTTCTGTATTTTCAAATAAACAGCACAGCAAAATTGGACATCCAGAGTGCAACAAACATGATTTAGAGCTTGTTTATGGAAAAGTGCTTATTTCTGTATTTCCATGTTGCAACTTGCTGAAAACTATCTACAATGTTCAGTTCATCTCAAATAAACAGCACAGCAAAAATTGGACATCCAGAGTGCAACAAACATGATTTAGAGCTTGTTTATGGAAAAGTGCTTATTTCTGTATTTCCATGTTGCAACTTGCTGAAAACTATCTACAATGTTCAGTTCATCTCAAATAAACAGCACAGCAAAAATTGGACATCCAGAGTGCAACAAACATGATTTTAGAGCTTGTTTATGGAAAAGTGCTTTATTTCTGTATTTCCATGTTGCAACTTGCTGAAAACTATCTACAATGTTCAGTTCATCTCAAATAAACAGCACAGCAAAAATTGGACATCCAGAGTGCAACAAATCAAATAAACAGCACAGCAAAAATTGGACATCCAGAGTGCAACAAACATGATTTAGAGCTTGTTTATGGAAAAGTGCTTATTTCTGTATTTCCATGTTGCAACTTGCTGAAAACTATCTACAATGTTCAGTTCATCTCAAATAAACAGCACAGCAAAAATTGGACATCCAGAGTGCAACAAACATGATTTAGAGCTTGTTTATGGAAAAGTGCTTATTTCTGTATTTCCATGTTGCAACTTGCTGAAAACTATCTACAATGTTCAGTTCATCTCAAATAAACAGCACAGCAAAAATTGACATCCAGAGTGCAACAAACATGATTTAGAGCTTGTTTATGGAAAAGTGCTTATTTCTGTATTTCCATGTTGCAACTTGCTGAAAACTATCTACAATGTTCAGTTCATCTCAAATAAACAGCACAGCAAAAATTGGACATCCAGAGTGCAACAAACATGATTTAGAGCTTGTTTATGGAAAAGTGCTTATTTCTGTATTTCCATGTTGCAACTTGCTGAAAACTATCTACAATGTTCAGTTCATCTCAAATAAACAGCACAGCAAAAATTGGACATCCAGAGTGCAACAAACATGATTTAGAGCTTGTTTATGGAAAAGTGCTTATTTCTGTATTTCCATGTTGCAACTTGCTGAAAACTATCTACAATGTTCAGTTCATCTCAAATAAACAGCACAGCAAAAATTGGACATCCAGAGTGCAACAAACATGATTTAGAGCTTGTTTATGGAAAAGTGCTTATTTCTGTATTTCCATGTTGCAACTTGCTGAAAACTATCTACAATGTTCAGTTCATCTCAAATAAACAGCACAGCAAAAATTGGACATCCAGAGTGCAACAAACATGATTTAGAGCTTGTTTATGGAAAAGTGCTTATTTCTGTATTTCCATGTTGCAACTTGCTGAAAACTATCTACAATGTTCAGTTCATCTCAAATAAACAGCACAGCAAAAATTGGACATCCAGAGTGCAACAAACATGATTTAGAGCTTGTTTATGGAAAAGTGCTTATTTCTGTATTTCCATGTTGCAACTTGCTGAAAACTATCTACAATGTTAAGTTCATCTCAAATAAACAGCACAGCAAAAATTGGACATCCAGAGTGCAACAAACATGATTTAGAGCTTGTTTATGGAAAAGTGCTTATTTCTGTATTTCCATGTTGCAACTTGCTGAAAACTATCTGCAATGTTCAGTTCATCTCAAATAGACAGCACAGCAAAAATTGGACATCCAGAGTGCAACAAACATGAATTTAGAGCTTGTTTATGGAAAAGTGCTTATTTCTGTATTTCCATGTTGCAACTTGCTGAAAACTATCTACAATGTTCAGTTCATCTCAAATAAACAGCACAGCAAAAATTGGACATCCAGAGTGCAACAAACATGATTTAGAGCTTGTTTATGGAAAAGTGCTTATTTCTGTATTTCCATGTTGCAACTTGCTGAAAACTATCTGCAATGTTCAGTTCATCTCAAATAGACAGCACAGCAAAAATTGGACATCCAGAGTGCAACAAACATGATTTAGAGCTTGTTTATGGAAAAGTGCTTATTTCTGTATTTCCATGTTGCAACTTGCTGAAAACTATCTACAATGTTCAGTTCATCTCAAATAACAGCACAGCAAAAATTGGACATCCAGAGTGCAACAAACATGATTTAGAGCTTGTTTATGGAAAAGTGCTTATTTCTGTATTTCCATGTTGCAACTTGCTGAAAACTATCTACAATGTTCAGTTCATCTCAAATAAACAGCACAGCAAAAATTGGACATCCAGAGTGCAACAAACATGACTTAGAGCTTGTTTATGGAAAAGTGCTTATTTCTGTATTTCCATGTTGCAACTTGCTGAAAACTATCTACAATGTTCAGTTCATCTCAAATAAACAGCACAGCAAAAATTGGACATCCAGAGTGCAACAAACATGATTTAGAGCTTGTTTATGGAAAAGTGCTTATTTCTGTATTTCCATGTTGCAACTTGCTGAAAACTATCTACAATGTTCAGTTCATCTCAAATAAACAGCACAGCAAAAATTGGACATCCAGAGTGCAACAAACATGATTTAGAGCTTGTTTATGGAAAAGTGCTTATTTCTGTATTTCCATGTTGCAACTTGCTGAAAACTATCTACAATGTTCAGTTCATCTCAAATAAACAGCACAGCAAAAATTGGACATCCAGAGTGCAACAAACATGATTTAGAGCTTGTTTATGGAAAAGTGCTTATTTCTGTATTTCCATGTTGCAACTTGCTGAAAACTATCTGCAATGTTCAGTTCATCTCAAATAGACAGCACAGCAAAAATTGGACATCCAGAGTGCAACAAACATGAATTTTGAGCTTGTTTATGGAAAAGTGCTTATTTCTGTATTTCCATGTTGCAACTTGCTGAAAACTATCTACAATGTTCAGTTCATCTCAAATAAACAGCACAGCAAAAATTGGACATCCAGAGTGCAACAAACATGATTTAGAGCTTGTTTATGGAAAAGTGCTTATTTCTGTATTTCCATGTTGCAACTTGCTGAAAACTATCTACAATGTTAAGTTCATCTCAAATAAACAGCACAGCAAAAATTGGACATCCAGAGTGCAACAAACATGATTTAGAGCTTGTTTATGGAAAAGTGCTTATTTCTGTATTTCCATGTTGCAACTTGCTGAAAACTATCTACAATGTTCAGTTCATCTCAAATAAACAGCACAGCAAAAATTGGACATCCAGAGTGCAACAAACATGATTTAGAGCTTGTTTATGGAAAAGTGCTTATTTCTGTATTTCCATGTTGCAACTTGCTGAAAACTATCTACAATGTTCAGTTCATCTCAAATAAACAGCACAGCAAAAATTGGACATCCAGAGTGCAACAAACATGATTTAGAGCTTGTTTATGGAAAAGTGCTTATTTCTGTATTTCCATGTTGCAACTTGCTGAAAACTATCTACAATGTTCAGTTCATCTCAAATAAACAGCACAGCAAAAATTGGACATCCAGAGTGCAACAAACATGATTTAGAGCTTGTTTATGGAAAAGTGCTTATTTCTGTATTTCCATGTTGCAACTTGCTGAAAACTATCTACAATGTTCAGTTCATCTCAAATAAACAGCACAGCAAAAATTGGACATCCAGAGTGCAACAAACATGATTTAGAGCTTGTTTATGGAAAAGTGCTTATTTCTGTATTTCCATGTTGCAACTTGCTGAAAACTATCTACAATGTTCAGTTCATCTCAAATAAACAGCACAGCAAAAATTGGACATCCAGAGTGCAACAAACATGATTTAGAGCTTGTTTATGGAAAAGTGCTTATTTCTGTATTTCCATGTTGCAACTTGCTGAAAACTATCTACAATGTTCAGTTCATCTCAAATAAACAGCACAGCAAAAATTGGACATCCAGAGTGCAACAAACATGATTTAGAGCTTGTTTATGGAAAAGTGCTTATTTCTGTATTTCCATGTTGCAACTTGCTGAAAACTATCTACAATGTTCAGTTCATCTCAAATAAACAGCACAGCAAAAATTGGACATCCAGAGTGCAACAAACATGATTTAGAGCTTGTTTATGGAAAAGTGCTTATTTCTGTATTTCCATGTTGCAACTTGCTGAAAACTATCTACAATGTTCAGTTCATCTCAAATAAACAGCACAGCAAAAATTGGACATCCAGAGTGCAACAAACATGATTTAGAGCTTGTTTATGGAAAAGTGCTTATTTCTGTATTTCCATGTTGCAACTTGCTGAAAACTATCTACAATGTTCAGTTCATCTCAAATAGACAGCACAGCAAAAATTGGACATCCAGAGTGCAACAAACATGATTTAGAGCTTGTTTATGGAAAAGTGCTTATTTCTGTATTTCCATGTTGCAACTTGCTGAAAACTATCTGCAATGTTCAGTTCATCTCAAATAAACAGCACAGCAAAAATTGGACATCCAGAGTGCAACAAACATGATTTAGAGCTTGTTTATGGAAAAGTGCTTATTTCTGTATTTCCATGTTGCAACTTGCTGAAAACTATCTGCAATGTTCAGTTCATCTCAAATAGACAGCACAGCAAAATTGGACATCCAGAGTGCAACAAACATGATTTAGAGCTTGTTCATGGAAAGTGCTTATTTCTGCATTTCAATGTTGCAACTTACTGAAAACAGTTTGCAGTGTTTTCATAACATCTCGAATAAACATAACAAAAACATTTTTTTTATCCAGAGTGCATCAAACTTGAATTAGAGCTTGTTTATGGAAAAGTGCTTATTTCTGTATTTCCATGTTGCAACTTGCTGAAAACTATCTACAATGTTCAGTTCATCTCAAATAGACAGCACAGCAAAAATTGGACATCCAGAGTGCAACAAACATGAATTTAGAGCTTGTTTATGGAAAAGTGCTTATTTCTGTATTTCCATGTTGCAACTTGCTGAAAACTATCTACAATGTTCAGTTCATCTCAAATAAACAGCACAGCAAAAATTGGACATCCAGAGTGCAACAAACACGATTTTAGAGCTTGTTTATGGAAAAGTGCTTATTTCTGTATTTCCATGTTGCAACTTGCTGAAAACTATCTACAATGTTCAGTTCATCTCAAATAAACAGCACAGCAAAAATTGGACATCAGAGTGCAACAAACATGATTTAGAGCTTGTTTATGGAAAAGTGCTTATTTCTGTATTTCCATGTTGCAACTTGCTGAAAACTATCTACAATGTTAAGTTCATCTCAAATAAACAGCACAGCAAAAATTGGACATCCAGAGTGCAACAAACATGATTTAGAGCTTGTTTATGGAAAAGTGCTTATTTCTGTATTTCCATGTTGCAACTTGCTGAAAACTATCTACAATGTTCAGTTCATCTCAAATAAACAGCACAGCAAAAATTGGACATCCAGAGTGCAACAAACATGATTTAGAGCTTGTTTATGGAAAAGTGCTTATTTCTGTATTTCCATGTTGCAACTTGCTGAAAACTATCTACAATGTTCAGTTCATCTCAAATAAACAGCACAGCAAAATTGGACATCCAGAGTGCAACAAACATGATTTAGAGCTTGTTTATGGAAAAGTGCTTATTTCTGTATTTCCATGTTGCAACTTGCTGAAAACTATCTACAATGTTCAGTTCATCTCAAATAAACAGCACAGCAAAATTGGACATCCAGAGTGCAACAAACATGATTTAGAGCTTGTTTATGGAAAAGTGCTTATTTCTGTATTTCCATGTTGCAACTTGCTGAAAACTATCTACAATGTTAAGTTCATCTCAAATAAACAGCACAGCAAAATTGGACATCAGAGTGCAACAAACATGATTTAGAGCTTGTTTATGGAAAAGTGCTTATTTCTGTATTTCCATGTTGCAACTTGCTGAAAACTATCTGCAATGTTCAGTTCATCTCAAATAGACAGCACAGCAAAAATTGGACATCCAGAGTGCAACAAACATGAATTTGTTTG
>NW_024605917.1:0-6025 GCF_018296145.1 Oncorhynchus tshawytscha | reverse complement strand
GGGAGAGAGGGGAGAAGGAGGGGGAGAGAGAAGGAAGGGGGAGTAATGAGGGAGAGGAAAGAGAGGAGAAGGAGGGGGGAAAGAGAGGAACGAGGGGGGAGAGAGGTGAGAAGGATGGAGGGAGAGGGGGGAAGGAGGGGGAGGGAGAGGAGGGGGAGAGAGAGGGAAGGAAGGGAGAGGAGGGGGAGAGAGGGAAGGAGGGGGGAGGGAGAGGAGGGGGGGAGGGAGAGAGGGGAGAGAGGAAGGGGAGGAATGAGAGAGGGAAGGGGGGGGAGAGAGAGGGAAGGAGGAGGGGGGAGAGGGAAGGAGGAGGGGGGAGAGAGATGGAAGAGGAGGGAAGTGGGGAGAGGGAAGGGGGATTATATTTAAAGAGATGGAAGGATGATGGAGAGAGAGGGAAGGAAATAGGGAGATGATGAAGATAAATGATGATGATGCAAAAGACATTATTAAATGTGAGGAGATTTAAATGATTTAAAGAGGGAAGGATGAGGAGAGGAGGGAGAGGGAAGGAGAGGGAAGGTGGAGGGGGGGAGGGAAGGAGGGGGATGTAGGGAAGAGGGCTGAGGAGGGGGAGAGGGAAGGAGAGAGAGAATGATGAGAAGGAGAAAGGGTGAAAGAAGGAAGGAGGGGGAGAGGGAATGAGGGGGAGAGAGAGGGAAGGAGAGAGGAGGAAGGAGGAGGAGGGAGAAGGAATGGGAGAGAGGGAAGGGGGAGAGGGAAGGAAAGAGAGGGAAGGATGGAGGAATGATGGGAAAGAGAGATGTGAATGAGATGGGACGAGAGATGAAATGTGTAATGAGGAGGAGGAGGAATGATAAATGAGATGAATGATGATGTGAAGGATATATAGAGATGTGAAAATGAGGAGAGAGATGCACATAGGAAAGGATGGGGGAGAGAGGGAATATGATGTGATGATTTATTTTACAGAGTGAAAATGGGGATTTATGGGAATGTGAAAGAGAGGGCAAAATGATGATGGAGAGAGAAATGATGATGTGATGCAATGAGACATATATTGCTGCAGATTTAAATGATGCAGGAGTATGAATGAGGGAAGGAAAGAGGATATAGGAGGGTGTGATGGAGAGGTGGCTGAGGATGGAGGAAAAGAGAGGAAGGGGGGAGGAGAGGGGAAGGGGGGAGAGAGGGAAGGAGAGAGAGAGAAGGAGGGGAGAGAGGGAAGGAGGGAGAGAGAGAGGGAAGGAGGGGAGAGAGAGGGAAGGAGGGGAGAGAGAGAGGGAAGGAGAGGGAGAGGGAAGGGAGGGGGAGAGAGAGGGAAGGAGGGGGAGGGAAGAGAGGGGAGGAGAGAGGGAAGGAGAGGGAGAGGGAGGAAGGAGGGGAGAGGAAGGAGGGGGGAGAGGAAGGAGGGGGAAGGAGAGAGGAAGGAGGGGAGAGAGAGGGAGGGAAGGGGGGAGGGAAGGAGGGGGAGAGAGATTTAAGAGAGAAAGGAGGGAGAGAGAGTGGGGAAATGATGACATATGGAAAGGGGAGATAGAGGAAATGATGAGGGGAGAGAGGAGGGGGGAGAGAGAGAGAGGGAAGGAGAGAGAGAGAGAAGGGGGAGGGAAGGAGAGAGAGGGAAGTGGGAGAGGGAAGGAGAGAGGGAAGGGGGGGGAGAGGGAAGGAGGGGGGAGAGAGGGAAGGGGAGAGAGAGAGAGAGAGAGAGGGAAGGGGAGAGAGAGAGAGGGAAGGGGAGAGAGAGAGGGGGAGGGAGAGGGAAGGAAGGAAGGAGAGATAGGGAAGGAGGGAGAGAGAGAGAGGGAAGGAGGGGGATGGGAGAGAGAAGGAGGGGGGGAGAAGGAAAGGGGGAAAGAAGGAAAGGGAGGAGGGGAGGGAAGGGGGGAAAGAAGGAATGAGGGGGGAGAGAGAGGGAAGGAGGGAGAGGAGGGGGGAGAGAGGGAAGGAGGAGGGGGGAGAGAGAGGGAAGGAGGAGGGGGGAGAGAGGGAAGTGGGGGAGAGGGAAGGAAAGAGAGAGAAGTAGGGGGGATAGAGAGGGGAAGGAGGAGGACAATGATGATTTTTAAAAATGACATATTTTTATTTATTATGAAATGACATATAAAAATGACATTATGGAGAACCGATGACATTTATTATTTTTAAATGATGACATATGAATGATTTTTATTATACGTGAAATGATGATGATGATGAATGATTAAATGAGAGATGAGGTGAGAAGGAGGAGGAGAGGAGAAGGATGATGGAGAAGGAAAGGGGAAAGAAGGAAAGGAGGAGGAGGGAAGATATAAATGAGATGAATGAGGGGGAGAGAGGGGATGAAGGAGGGGGAGAGAGGGAAGGAGGAGAGGAGGAGGGGGGAGAGAGGGAGAGGGGAGAGGGAAGGAAAAGAGAGAGGGAAGGAGGGAGAGAGAGGGAAGAGGGGGAGAAGAGGGAAGGAGGGATGAGAGAGAGAATGAGAAGGAGGAGAGAGGAATAGGGGGAGAAGGAATGGAAAGAAGAGCGATGATGATGGATTATAATGAACGAGATGTGAAGGAGGGGGGAGAGAGGGGGAAGGAGGAGGGGGGGGGGAGCGAGAGGGAAGGAGAGAGAGAAAAGGGGGGGGAGGGAAGGGGGGAGAGGGAAGGGGGGAGAGAGAGAGGGGAAGGAGGGGGAGAGAGAGAGGGAAGGGCAGAGAGAGAGAGGGAAGGGGAGAGAGAGAGAGGGAAGGGGAGAGAGAGAGAGGGAAGGAGGGGGGAGAGAGGGGGGAAGGAGGAGGGGGGAGCGAGAGGGAAGGAGAGAGAGAAAAGGGGGGAGGGAAGGGGGAGAGGGAAGGGGGGAGAGAGAGAGGGAAGGAGGGGGGAGAGAGAGAGGGAAGGGGAGAGAGAGAGAGGGAAGGGGAGAGAGAGAGAGGGAAGGGGAGAGAGAGAGAGGGAAGGGGAGAGAGAGAGAGGGAAGGGGAGAGAGAGAGGGGGAAGGGGAGAGAGAGGGGGAGGGAGAGAGAGAAGGGGGAGAGGGAAGGAGGGGGGCGTGTACAGTGAAACTTGTTTTGTTTTTTTCTGCTCCATGAAGCTCTTTCATTGTGGCGGACGCTTGAGTTTCAGCAGGACCTGTGGTTTCACCCTGCGTTAGGCAGCTTTACGCCAGATCTGTTGGCTGACACTTTTATCAGAGCAGCTCTGCTCAATTCACTGTGTGTGTGTGTGTGTGTGTGTGTGTGTGTGTGTGTGTGTGTGTGTGTGTGTAATGAGCGATGACATTTGAGAGCAGCCTTCCAGGCGTACGCTAGGTCCCCATACTCTGACTGCTGCCTCATGACACCGATGTGAAGGGGAACTCACAAACTCCAAAATCAGGCTCATTTTTAAACTGGCTTTTGAGAAATGGTGTGTTTGTTGTTGAAGTGATTGTGGTGTGGTGTTACCACACATCCCCATGTGTTTTTGCACCTGTTATGAATGTCTAATGATGAATCATTCCATCCACTTCCTCAAGTTCAGCAGCTCTTTATAACTACAGCTTTGATTGCTATTGAGACTTTTTTTTTTCCTCAAGAATTGCTGGTCGCAAAGTGACGTTCCACGTGATTTACAGTAACTTCATCTAAAGATTCCCAATGTCTCTGTCATAGACACTAAAGAGGAGGGCCTTTATCTCACTCACTCACTCACTCACTCACTCATCCTGTTCTAATGTGTCCCTCTCTCCTGTAGGAGACTACCGCTGAGGCTCCTAATGGATGATGAGGAGGAGGACATGTCTCTTCAGCATCCTGCCTCACAGTGCTGGGGCACCCCTTCAGGGACATCAAGTTCCACACCATGGACAGCAGAGGGTCCAGAGACGCCGGGACAGAGGGGACACCCGGGACAGGTCTACACAGATGTCGACTGGACCTAATGCCATTGTCCCGGTCAGAGGGACACAACATCATGGTTCCACAAGCACAACAACACTTTGCCCTGTGGGTTGCAGGACAATCACCAGGCCATAATGTGTCTCCATGGTAAAAAACACTACCACATATATCATCAAACCTACACTGAGTTTATAAACATTAACACCTGCTCTTTCCATGACTGACTGACCAGGTGAAAGATATGATCCCTTATTGATGTCACTTGTTAAATCCACTTCAATCAGTGTAGATGAAGGGGAGGAGACGTGGGTTAAAGAAGGATTTTTAAGCCTTGAGACAATTGAGACATGGATTGTGTGTTTGTGCCATTCAGAGGGTGAATGGGGGGAAGACAACATATATTGAAGTGTCGTTGAACGGGGTTTGGTAGTAGGTGTCAGACGCACCGGTTTGTGTCAAGAACTGCAACGCTGCCGGGTTTTTTAACGCTCAACAGTTTCCCCCGAGTGTATCAAGAATGGTCCACCACCCAAAGGACATCCAGCAAACTTGACACAACTGTGGGAAGCATTGAGTCAACGTGGGCCAGCATCCCTGTGGAACGCTTTCAACACCTTGTAGAGTCAACATGGACCAGCATCCCTGTGGAACGCTGACACCTTGTAGAGTCAACATGGACCAGCATCCCTGTGGAACGCTTCAACACCTTGTAGGGTCAACATGGACCAGCATCCCTGTGGAACGCTTTCAACACCTTGTAGAGTCAACATGGGCCAGCATCCCTGTGGAACGTCAACACCTTGTAGGGTCAACATGGACCAGCATCCCTGTGGAACGCTCAACACCTTGTAGGGTCAACATGGGCCAGCATCCCTGTGGAACGCTCAACACCTTGTAGAGTCAACATGGGCCAGCATCCCTGTGGAACGCTTTCAACACCTTGTAGAGTCCCATGTCCCGACGAATTGAGGCTGTTCTGAGGGCAAAAGGGGGTGTGTTAGGAAGGTGTTCCTAATGTTTGGTTTACTCAGTGCATTTCAATGCATGAATCAAACACAGTGTTTGATGTGTATTTGACTCCAGGTCTGGTTAGAGTGTAGTGTGGTTAGGTCTGACCAGAGGACAGTGGTGGTGTTGTTAGATCTGACCAGAGACAGTTGTAGTGTGGTTAGATCTGACCAGAGGACAGTTGTAGTGTGGTTAGATCTGACCAGAGGACAGTTGTAGTGTGGTTAGATCTGACCAGAGGACAGTGGTAGTGTGGTTAGGTCTGACCAGAGGACAGTTGTAGTGTGGTTAGATCTGACCAGAGGACAGCTGTAGTGTGGTTAGATCTGACCAGAGGACAGTTGTAGTGTGGTTAGATCTGACCAGAGGACAGTTGTAGTGGGTTAGATCTGACCAGAGGTTGTAGTGTCTGATCTGACCAGAGGACAGTTGTAGTGTGGTTAGGTCTGACCAGAGGACAGTTGTAGTGGGTTAGGTCTGACCAGAGGACAGTAGATCTGACCAGAGGACAGTTGTAGTGTGGTTAGATCTGACCAGAGGACAGTTGTAGTGTGGTTAGATCTGACCAGAGGACAGTTGTAGTGTGGTTAGATCTGACCAGAGTGACAGCTGTAGTGTGGTTAGGTCTGACCAGAGGACAGTTGTAGTGTGGTTAGATCTGACCAGAGGACAGTTGTAGTGTGGTTAGGTCTGACCAGAGGACAGTTGTAGTGTGGTTAGGTCTGACCAGAGGACAGTTGTAGTGTGGTTAGATCTGACCAGAGGACAGTTGTAGTGTGGTTAGGGTCTGACCAGAGGACAGTTGTAGTGTGGTTAGATCTGACCAGAGGACAGTTGTAGTGTTGGTGTTGTCGTCTCATGTGTTTTTTTTTACATGTTTCATACACATTCGTACAGTTTCTCATTCAGGAGAAAACAGACAGAGGCTGGAAAATACACACACACAGACAGACACACAGACAGACACACAGACAGACACACAGACAGACACACACAGACACACACACAGACAATACATCATCACACAGACAGACAGACAGACAGACACCGACACGCACATCTGAATAGAAGGTTGTGTGATGTAATGTCAGTGTGACATCACTCTAACAGTGTAAAACCGTTGAGTAACGCAGTCTGACTGCCACCTGTTTATCAGACCAATGAGAGGTGACCATTTTGTTCTCAACGCCTGGGTCAAAGTTCAGACAC
>NW_024605916.1:0-6018 GCF_018296145.1 Oncorhynchus tshawytscha | reverse complement strand
ACCAGCTCGATCTCCTGTCTTTATTATATTATGACAGACCAGCTAGATCTCATGTCTCTATTATATTATGACAGACAAGCTAGATCTACTGTCTCTATTATATTATGACAGACCAGCTAGATCTACTGTCTCTATTATATTATGACAGACCATCTAGATCTACTGTCTCTATTATATTGGGACAGACCAGCTAGATCTACTGTCTCTATTACATTATGACCGACCAGCAAGATTTACTGTCTCTATTATATTATGACAGACCAGCAAGATATACTGTCTCAATTATATTATGACATACCAGCTAGATCTACAGTCTCTATTATATTATGACAGACCAGCTAGATCTACTGTCTCTATTATATTATGATAGACCAGCTAGATCTACTGTCTCAATTATATTATGACAGACCCACTAGACTACTGTCTATTTTATATTATGACAGACCATCTAGATCTACTGTCTCTATTATATTATGACAGACCCACTAGATCTACTGCATCTATTATAATATGACAGACCAGTTAGATCTACTGTCTCTATTATATCATGACAGACCAGCTCAAAATACTGTCTCTATTATATTATGGCAGGCCAGCTAGATCTACTGTCTCTATTATATTATGACAGACCCACTAGATCTACTGCATCTATTATAATATGACAGACCAGATAGATCTACTGTCTCTATTATATTATGAAAGACCAGCTAGATATATTGTCTCTATTATATTATGACAGACCAGCTAGATCTATATTTATGACAGACCAGCTAGATCTACTGTCTCTATTATATTATGACAGACCAGCTAGATCTACTGTCTCTATTATATTATGACAGACCAGCTAGATCTACTGTCTCTATTACATTATGACCGACCAGCAAGATTTACTGTCTCTATTATATTATGACAGACCAACTAGATGTACTGTCTCTATTATATTATGATAGACCAGCTAGATCTACTGCCTCAATTATAACATGACAGACCAGCTAGATCTACTGTCTCTATTATATTATGACAGACCAGCAAGATATACTGTCTCTATTATATTATGACAGACTAGCAATTTTTACTGTCTCTATTATATTATGACATACCAGCTAGATCTACTGTCTCTATCACATTTTGACAGACCAGCAAGATATACTGTCTCTATTATATTATGACAGACCAACTAGATGTACTGTCTCTATTATATTATGATAGACCAGCTAGATCTACTGCCTCAATTATAATATGACAGACCAGCTAGATATACTGTCTCTATTATATTATGATAGACCAGCTAGATCTACTGTCTCTATTATATTATGATAGACCAGCTAGATCTACTGTCTCAATTATAATATGACCGACCAGCAATATTTACTGTCTCTATTATATTATGACAGACCAGCTAGATCTACTGTCTCTATTATATTATGAGAGACCACCTAGATCTACTGTCTCTATTATATTATGACATACCAGCTAGATCTACTGCCTCAATTATAATATGACAGACCAGCTAGATCTACTGTCTCTATTATATTATGTCAGACCAGCAAGATATACTGTCTCCATTATATTATGACATACCAGGTAGATCTACTGTCTCTATTATATTATGACAGACCAGCTAGATCTACTGCCTCAATTATATTATGACAGACAATCTAGATGTACTGTCTCTATTATATTATGATAGACCAGCTAGATCTACTGTCTCTATTATATTATGACAGACCAGCTAGATCTACCGTCTCTATTATATTACGACAGACCAGCTAGATCTACTGCCTCAATTATAATATGACAGACCAGCTAGATCTACTGCCTCAATTATAATTTGACAGACCAGCAAGATATACTGTCTCTATTATATTATGACAGACCAGCTAGATCTCCTGTCTCTATTATATTATGACAGACCAGCTAGATCTACTGTCTCTATTATATTATGACATACCAGCTAGATCTACTGTCTCTATTATATTATGACAGACCAGCAAGATCTACTGTCTCTATTATATTATGACAGACCAGCTAGATCTACTGTCTCTATTATATTATGAGAGACCACCTAGATCTACTGTCTCTGTTATATTATGACAGACCAGCTAGATCTACTGTCTCTATTATATGATGACAGATCAGCTAGATCTACTGTCTCTATTATATCATGACAGACCAGCTCAAAATACTGTCCCTATTATATTATGGCAGGCCAGCTAGATCTACTGTCTCTATTATATTATGATAGACCAGCTAGATCTCCTGTCTCTATTATATTATGACAGACCAGCTAGATCTACTGTCTCTATTATATTATGACAGACCAGCAAGATATACTGTCTCTATTATATTATGACAGACCAGCTAGATCTACTTTCTCTATTATATTATGATAGACCAGCTAGATCTACTGCCTCAATTATAACATGACAGACCAGCTAGATCTACTGTCTCTATTATATTATGAAAGACCAGCTAGATCTACTATCTCTATTATATTATGACACACCAGCTAGATCTATTGTCTCTATTATATTATGACAGACCAGCTAGATCTACTTTCTCTATTATATTATGACAGACCAGCTAGATCTACTGTCTCTATTATATTATGACAGACCAGCTAGATCTACTGTCTCTATTATATTATGACAGACCAGCTAGATCTACTGTCTCTATTATATTATGATAGACCAACTAGATCTACTGTCTCTATTATATTATGACAGACCACCTAGATCTACTGTCTCTATTATATTATGACAGACCAGCTAGATCTAATGCCTCAATTATAATATGACAGACCAGCGAGATCTACTGCCTCAATTATGATATGACAGACCAGCTAGATGTACTGTCTCTATTATATTATGACAGACCAGCAAGATATACTGTCTCTATTATATTATGTCAGACCAGCAAGATATACTGTCTCCATTATATTATGACATACCAGGTAGATCTACTGTCTCTATTACATTATGCCAGACCAGCTAGATCTACTGCCTCTATTATAATATGACAGACCAGTTAGATCTACTGTCTCTATTATATTATGACAGACCAGCTAGATCTACTGTCTCTATTATATTATGACAGACCAGCTAGATCTACTGTCTCTATTATATTATGACAGACCAGCTAGATCTACTGTCCCTATCACATTTTGACAGACCAGCAAGATATACTGTCTCTATTATATTATGACAGACCAGCTAGATCTACTGTCTCTATTATATTATGACAGACCAGCTAGATTTACTGTCTCTATTATATCATCACAGACCATCTAGATGTACTGTCTCTATTATATTATGATAGACCAGCTAGATCTACTGCCTCAATTATAACATGACAGACCAGCTAGATCTACTGTCTCTATTATATTATGACAGACCAGCAAGATATACTGTCTCTATTATATTTTGACAGACCAGCTAGATCTACTGTCTCTATTATATTATGACAGACCAGCTAGATCTACTGTCTCTATTATATTATGACAGACCAGCTAGATCTACTGTCTCTATTATATTATGACAGACCAGCTAGATCTACTGTCCTCAATTATAATATGACAGACCAGCTAGATCTGCTGTCTCTATTATATTTTGACAGACCAGCAAGATATACTGTCTCTATTATATTATGACAGACCAGCTATATCTCCTGTCTCTATTATATTATGACAGACCAGCTAGATCTACTGTCTCTATTATATTATGACATACCAGCTAGATCTACTGTCTCTATTATATTATGACAGACCAGCAAGATCTACTGTCTCTATTATATTATGACAGACCAGCTAGATCTACTGTCTCTATTATATTATGAGAGACCACCTAGATCTACTGTCTCTGTTATATTATGACAGACCAGCTAGATCTACTGTCTCTATTATATGATGACAGATCAGCTAGATCTACTGTCTCTATTATATCATGACAGACCAGCTCAAAATACTGTCCCTATTATATTATGGCAGGCCAGCTAGATCTACTGTCTCTATTATATTATGATAGACCAGCTAGATCTCCTGTCTCTATTATTATATTATGACAGACCAGCTAGATCTACTGTCTCTATTATATTATGACAGACCAGCAAGATATACTGTCTCTATTATATTATGACAGACCAGCTAGATCTACTTTCTCTATTATATTATGATAGACCAGCTAGATCTACTGCCTCAATTATAACATGACAGACCAGCTAGATCTACTGTCTCTATTATATTATGAAAGACCAGCTAGATCTACTATCTCTATTATATTATGACACACCAGCTAGATCTATTGTCTCTATTATATTATGACAGACCAGCTAGATCTACTTTCTCTATTATATTATGACAGACCAGCTAGATCTACTGTCTCTATTATATTATGACAGACCAGCTAGATCTACTGTCTCTATTATATTATGACAGACCAGCTAGATCTACTGTCTCTATTATATTATGATAGACCAACTAGATCTACTGTCTCTATTATATTATGACAGACCACCTAGATCTACTGTCTCTATTATATTATGACAGACCAGCTAGATCTAATGCCTCAATTATAATATGACAGACCAGCGAGATCTACTGCCTCAATTATGATATGACAGACCAGCTAGATGTACTGTCTCTATTATATTATGACAGACCAGCAAGATATACTGTCTCTATTATATTATGTCAGACCAGCAAGATATACTGTCTCCATTATATTATGACATACCAGGTAGATCTACTGTCTCTATTACATTATGCCAGACCAGCTAGATCTACTGCCTCTATTATAATATGACAGACCAGTTAGATCTACTGTCTCTATTATATTATGACAGACCAGCTAGATCTACTGTCTCTATTATATTATGACAGACCAGCTAGATCTACTGTCTCTATTATATTATGACAGACCAGCTAGATCTACTGTCCCTATCACATTTTGACAGACCAGCAAGATATACTGTCTCTATTATATTATGACAGACCAGCTAGATCTACTGTCTCTATTATATTATGACAGACCAGCTAGATTTACTGTCTCTATTATATCATCACAGACCATCTAGATGTACTGTCTCTATTATATTATGATAGACCAGCTAGATCTACTGCCTCAATTATAACATGACAGACCAGCTAGATCTACTGTCTCTATTATATTATGACAGACCAGCAAGATATACTGTCTCTATTATATTTTGACAGACCAGCTAGATCTACTGTCTCTATTATATTATGACAGACCAGCTAGATCTCCTGTCTCAATTATATTATGACAGACCAGCTTGATCTACTGTCTCTATTATATTATGACAGACCAGCTAGATCTACTGTCTCTATTATATAATGACAGACCAGCAAGATATACTGTCTCTATTATATTATGACAGACCAGCTAGTTCTCCTGTCTCAATTATATTATGACAGACCAGCTTGATCTACTGTCTCTATTATATTATGACAGACCAGCTAGATCTACTGTCTCTATTATATAATGACAGACCAGCAAGATATACTGTCTCTATTATATGACAGACCAGCTATCTCTATTATATTATGACAGACCAGCTAGATCTACTGTCTCATTATAATATGACAGACCAGCTAGATCTACTGTCTCAATTATATAGCTAGATCTACTGTCTCTATTATATTATGTCAGACCAGCAAGATATACTGTCTCCATTATATTATGACATACCAGGTAGATCTACTGTCTCTATTATATTATGACAGACCAGCTAGATCTACTGCCTCAATTATATTATGACAGACAATCTAGATGTACTGTCTCTATTATATTATGATAGACCAGCTAGATCTACTGTCTCTATTATATTATGACAGACCAGCTAGATCTACCGTCTCTATTATATTACGACAGACCAGCTAGATCTACTGCCTCAGTATAATATGACAGACCAGCTAGATCTGCTGTCTCTATTATATTTTGACAGACCAGCAAGATATACTGTCTCTATTATATTATGACAGACCAGCTATATCTCCTGTCT
>NW_024605915.1:0-6013 GCF_018296145.1 Oncorhynchus tshawytscha | reverse complement strand
CCGTGTAGTGGGAGGGGGACCGTGTAGTGGGAGGGGGGACCGTGTAGTGGGAGGGGGGACCGTGTAGTGGGAGGGGAGACCGTGTAGTGGAGGGACCGTGTAGTGGAAGGGACCGTGTAGTGGGAGAGGGGACCCGTGTAGTGAAGAGGGACCGTGTAGTGGAAGGGGGACCGTGTAGTGGAAGGGGGACGTGTAGTGGAAGGGGGAACCGTGTAGTGGAGGGAGGGGACCGTAGTGGGAGGAGGGGACCGTGTAGTGAAAGGGAGGGGACCGTGTAGGGAGTGAGGGGGAACCGTGTAGTGAGGAGGGGGACCGTGTAGTGGGAGGGGAGGGGGACCGTAGTGGAGAGGGGACCATGTAGTGGGAGGGGGGACCGTGTAGTAGGGAGGGGGACCGTGTAGTGGGAGGGAGGGAGACCGTGTAGTGGAGGGGAGGGGAGACCGTGTAGTGGGAGGGGAGACCGTGTAGTGGGAGGGGGACCGTGTAGTGGGAGGAGGGGACCGTAGTGAGGGGAGGGGGACCGTGTAGTGGGAGGGAGGGGGACCGTGTAGTGGGAGGGGAGGGGACCGTGTAGTAGGGGAGGGGAACCGTGTAGTGGGAAAGACCGTGTAGTGGGAGGGGACTGTGTAGTAGGGGAGGGGGACCGTGTAGTGGGAGGGAGGGACCGTGTAGTAGGGAGGGGGACCGTGTAGTAGGGGAGGGGGGACCGTGTAGTGGGAGGGAGGGGGACCGTGTAGTGGGAGGGGAGACCGCGTAGTGGGAGGGGACGCGTAGTGGAGGAGGGGGACCGTGTAGTGGGAGGAGGGGACCGTGTAGTGGGAGGGAACCGCGTAGTGGGAGGAGGGGGACCGTGTAGTGGGAGAGGGGGACCGTGTAGTGGGAGAGGGAGGGGGACCGTGTAGTGGGAGGGAGGGGGACCGTGTAGTGGGAGAGGGGGGGACCGTGTAGTGGGGAGGGGAGGGGGACCGTAGTGGGAGGGGAGAGGGGGACCGTGGTAGGGGGAGGGGAGGGGGACCCGTGTAGTGGGAGGGGAGGGGGACCGTGTAAATGGAGGAGGGGGACCATGGTAGGAGGGAGGGGGACCGTGTAGTGGGAGGGGAGACCGTATATGGGAGGGAGGGACCCAATGAGTGGGAGGGGAGGGGGACAGTGTAGTGGGAGGAGGGGACACGTCTCGAGGGGAGGGGACAGTGTAGTGGGAGGGACAAATGTGGGAGGGGACATGGGGAGGGGAGGGGACAGTGTAGTGGGAGGGGAGGGGACCGTGTAGTGGGAGGGGGAGGGGGACCGTGTAGTGGGAGGGGAGGGGACAAATGGTAGAGGGGGAGGGGGACCGCAGTGGGAGGGGGACCGGAGGGAGGGGGACGGGTAGGAAGGGGGGAGGGGAAGGGGGGACCGCGTAGTGGGAGGGGGGACCGTGTGTGGGAGGGGGGACCGTGTAGTGGAGGGACCGTGTAGTGGGAGGGGGACCGTGTGGGAGGGGGACCGTGGTAGTGGGAGGGGGACCGTGGTAGTGGAGGGGGACTGTAGTGGGGAGGGGGACCGTGAGGGGGAGTGGAGGGGAGGGGGACCGTAGTGGGAGGGAGGGGGACCGTGTAGTGGGAGGGGACTGTAGTGGGAGGAGGGGGGGACCGTGTAGTGGGAGGGGAGGGGGACTGTAGGGGAGGGGGGGGGACCGTGTGTGGGAGGGGGACCTTGTAGTGGGAGGGGAGGGGGACCAAAGTGGGAGGGGAGGGGGACCGTGTAGTGGGAGGGGAGGGGGACCGTAGTGGGAGGGGGGGACCGTGTAGTGGAGGGGACAAATGTAGGAGGGAGGGGACCGTGGGGGGGAGGGGGACCGTGGTAGTGGGAGGGGGGAGGGGGACCGTGTAGTGGGGGAGGGGGACTGTAGGGGGAGGGGAGGGGGACCGTAGTGGGAGGGGGGACCTTGTGGGAGGGGAGGGGACAGTGTAGTGGGAGGGAGGGGGACCGCAGTAGTGGGAGGGGGGAGGGGGGGGACCGTGTAGTGGGAGGGACCGGGGGGAGGGGAGGGGGACCGTAGTGGAGGAGGGGACCCTGTAGTGGGAGGGGGGGGACGTGTAGTGGAGGCTGGGTGGGAAGGCCGTGTGTGGGTGGGGGGACTGTGGGGGAGGGGGACTGTGGTGGGAGGGGGATCGTGAGGGGGGCCGTGGTAGGGGGGCCGTAGTGGGAGGGGGGACCGCGGAGGGAGGGGGAGCCGTAGGGGTGGGGACTGTAGTGGGGAGGGGGGACCAGGTAGTGGAGGGGAGGGGACCAGTAGTAGGAGGGGAGGGGGACCCAGGGAGGGAGGGGGACTGTGTAGTGGGAGGGGAGGGGGACCGTAGTGGGAGGGGAGGGGGACCGTGTAGGGGAGGGGAGGGGGACCGTGGTGGTGGGGGAGGGAGGGGGGAGGGGGACCGTAGTGGAAGGGGGGACCGTGGGAAAGGGGGACCAGTGAGGGGGAGGGGGACCGTGGAACCGTGGAGGGGAGGGGACCGGAGGGAGGCCATGTGAGGGGGACCGTGGGGGAGGGGGGCCGTGGTAGGGGGACAGTGTAGTGGGAGGGGGCCGTGGTAGGGGAGGGGGGCCGGTAGTGGGAGGGGGACCAGAGTGGAGGTGGGACTGCAGGGGAGGGAGGGACCGCTTAGTGGGAGGGGGACCAGCAGGGAGGGGAGCCGGTGGGGAGGGGGACCGCGTAGTGGGGGGGAGGGGAGGGGGACTGTAGTGGAGGGGGACCGAGGGGAGGGAGGGGACAAATGTAGGAGGCCGGTAGGGGAGGGGGACCGTGTGGGAGGGAGGAGGGGAGGGGGACCGTGTAGGAGGGGACCGTGCAGTGGGAGGGGGACCGTGAGGGGACCGTGTAGTGGGAGGGGAGGGGGACCGTGGAGGGGAGGGGGAGGGAGGGGGACCGTGGTAGTGGGGAGGGGAGGGGGACCGTGTGTAGTGGGAGGGGGACTGGGGGACCGGGCTGTAGTGGGAGTGGAGGGGAAGGGGGACCGTGTAGTGGTGGAGGGGAGGGCCATGTGGGAGGGGGCTATGTAGTGCAATCAGTTTTTAAGGGCCCAGAATGCAGTGGGCGGTCTGCAGATGTCTATGTTCGGTCCTGATTGCTAGACTGCGACACAAACTCGGTCTTTAGACTAGGGCCCAAATTATAAGAAAATATACTTACATAAGAACTGTCAAACTCGCTGCCAAACGGGTGGTTCTTAACTGAGGAAAGAACAAAAATACAGACATTATCATCCAACCACGCCCCTTTCATCCAACCACGCCCCTTTCATCCAACCACGCCCCTTTCATCCAACATTTGAAACACAGGGGACAATAATGACAGACAGTAAATGAATACATCACAGAAATATGGTCTTTCATAACCTAGCGTAGTTAACCTAGCGTAGTTAACCTAGCGTAGTTAACCTAGCGTAGTTAACCTAGCGTAGTTAACCTAGCGTAGTTAACCTAGCGTAGTTAACCTAGCGTAGTTAACCTAGCGTAGTTAACCTAGCGTAGTTAACCTAGCGTAGTTAACCTAGCGTAGGCCGTCGTTGTAAATAAGAATTTGTTCTTAACTGGCTTGCCTAGTTAAATTAAGGTTAAATAAAAAATAAAGAGTGAGGTTTGAGGAGAGAGAAGAGCAGACATCACAGTGAGGGTTGAGGAGAGAGAAGAGCAGACATCACAGTGAGGGTTGAGGAGTGAGAGAAGAGCAGACATCACAGTGAGGGTTGAGGAGAGAGAAGAGCAGACATCACAGTGAGGGTTGAGGAGAGAGAAGAGCAGACATCACAGTGAGGGGTTGAGGAGAGAGAGAAGAGCAGACATTCAGTGAGAGTTGAGGAGAGAGAGAAGAGCAGACAATCACAGTGAGGGTTGAGGAGGGAGAAGAGCAGACGATCACAGTGAGGGTTGAGGAGAGAGAGAAGAGCAGACAATCACAGTGAGGGTTGAGGAGAGAGAGAAGAGCAGACGATCACAGTGAGGGTTGAGGAGAGAGAGAAGAGCAGACGATCACAGTGAGGGTTGAGGAGGGAGAAGAGCAGACATCACAGTGAGGGTTGAGGAGAGAGAGAAGAGCAGACATCACAGTGAGGGTTGAGGAGAGAGAAGAGCAGACGATCACAGTGAGGGTTGAGGAGTGAGAGAAGAGCAGACGATCACAGTGAGGGTTGAGGAGAGAGAGAAGAGCAGACAATCACAGTGAGGGTTGAGGAGAGAGAGAAGAGCAGACGATCACAGTGAGGGTTGAGGAGAGAGAGAAGAGCAGACAATCACAGTGAGGGTTGAGGAGGGAGAAGAGCAGACATTCACAGTGAGAGTTGAGGAGAGAGAGAAGAGCAGACGATCACAGTGAGGGTTGAGGAGAGAGAGAAGAGCAGATGATCACAGTGAGGGGTTGAGGAGAGAGAGAGCAGACATCACAGTGAGGGTTGAGGAGAGAGAGAAGAGCAGACATCACAGTGAGGGTTGAGGAGAGAGAAGAGCAGACATCACAGTGAGGGTTGAGGAGAGAGAAGAGCAGACATCACAGTGAGGGTTGAGGAGAGAGAAGAGCAGACGATCACAGTGAGGGCTGAGGAGAGAGAAGAGCAGACATCACAGTGAGGTTGAGGAGAGAGAAGAGCAGACATCACAGTGAGGGTTGAGGAGAGAGAAGAGCAGACATCACAGTGAGGGTTGAGGAGAGAGAAGAGCAGACGGATCACAGGAGGGTTGAGGAGAGAGAAGAGCAGACATCACAGTGAGGGTTGAGGAGAGAGAAGAGCAGACATTCACAGTGAGGGGAGGAGAGAGAGAAGAGCAGACGATCACAGTGAGGGTTGAGGAGAGAGAGAGAGCAGACGATCACAGTGAGGGTTGAGGAGAGAGAGAGAGCAGACATCACAGTGAGGGTTGAGGAGAGAGAGAAGAGCAGACATCACAGTGAGGGTTGAGGAGAGAGAAGAGCAGACATCACGGTGAGGGTTGAGGAGAGAGAGAGAGCAGACATCACAGTGAGGGTTGAGGAGAGAGAGAAGAGCAGACATCACAGTGAGGGCTGAGGAGAGAGAAGAGCAGACGATCACAGTGAGGGTTGAGGGAGAGAGAGAAGAGCAGACGATCACAGTGAGGGTTGAGGAGAGAGAAGAGCAGACAATCACAGTGAGGGTTGAGGAGAGAGAGAAGAGCAGACCTATCACAGTGAGGGTTGAGGAGAGAGAGAAGAGCAGACGATCACAGTGAGGGTTGAGGAGGGAGAAGAGCAGACATCAGAGTGAGGGCTGAGGAGAGAGAGAAGAGCAGACATTCACAGTGAGGGTTGAGGAGAGAGAAGAGCAGACATCACAGTGAGGGTTGAGGAGAGAGAAGAGCAGACATCACAGTGAGGGTTGAGGAGAGAGAAGAGCAGACGATCACAGTGAGGGTTGAGGAGTGAGAGAAGAGCAGACATCACAGTGAGGGTTGAGGAGAGAGAGAAGAGCAGACATCACAGTGAGGGTTGAGGAGAGAGCAGACGGTTGTGTCACACGTGAGTCACTGTCTGAACACGAGGCTGGATGCAGACCAACATTAGCAGGGCTGTGGTGAGCTAGTGAGTGTGAGCATTGTACACACACACACACACACACACACACACACACACACACACTGTATGCTCGGCACACAGCCACAGACGTATTATTATCTGAAAGCATTCATTAAAGTAGTGGGTGTTACATTAATAACGTCTACGATTAACACATTAACACAACGCTACAGACGGTAGCCAATGGGGTCTGTCCATAACGGCCCTCTATTCCCTACGTAGTGCACTACTTGGAGAACAGGGCCCTATATGACTCATACCAAATTCATATGATTCATGCATGAGTTCGACCCATTTAATTTCAAATGGGGTCAACTGAGAGCTCTGGGCGTCTGCAGTTCAAACAGCATTTCTGCAATGTGCATTGTTTTATATATATTTGCTTGATTTACAATACAGTCATCAGCCGACTACCAGCAGCAGCCTGATCCGGTCTGCTGAAGTGAAGAG
>NW_024605913.1:0-6001 GCF_018296145.1 Oncorhynchus tshawytscha | reverse complement strand
GTAGATCTACTGTCTCTATTGTATTATGACAGACCAGGTAGATCTACTGTCTCTATGTCTCTATTATATTATGACAGACCAGCTAGATCTACTGTCTCTATGTCTCTATTATATTATGACAGACCAGCTAGATCTACTGTCTCTATTGTATTATGACAGACCAGGTAGATCTCCTGTCTCTATTATATTATGACAAACCAGCTAGATAACTGTCTCTATTGTATTATGACAGACCAGCTAGATCTACTGTCTCTATTATATTATGATAGACCAGCTAGATCTACTGTCTCTATTATAATATGACAGACCAGCTAGATCTACTGTCTCTATTATATTATGACAGACCAGCTAGATCTACTGTCTCTATTATATTATGACAGACCAGCTAGATCTACTGTCTCTATTATATTATGACAGACCAGCTAGATCTACTGTCTCTATTATATTATGACAGACCAGCTAGATCTACTGTCTCTATTATATTATGACAGACCAGCTAGATCTACTGTCTCTATTATATTATGACAGACCAGCTAGATCTACTGTCTCTATTATATTATGACAGACCAGCTAGATCTACTGTCTCTATTATATTATGACAGACCAGCTAGATCTACTGTCTCTATTATATTATGACAGACCAGCTAGATCTACTGTCTCTATTATATTATGACAGACCAGCTAGATCTACTGTCGCTATTATATTATGACAGACCAGCTAGATCTACTGTCTCTATTATATGACATACCAGCTAGATCTACAGTCTCTATTATATTATGACAGACCAGCTAGATCAACTGTCTCTATTATATTATGATAGACCAGCTAGATCTACTGTCTCTATTATATTATGACAGACCAGCTAGATCAACTGTCTCTATTATATTATGATAGACCAGCTAGATCTACTGTCTCTATTATATTATGACAGACCAGCTAGATCAACTGTCTCTATTATATTATGACAGACCAGCTAGATCTACTGTCTCTATTGTATGACATACCAGCTAGATCTACAGTCTCTATTATATTATGACAGACCAGCTAGATCAACTGTCTCTATTATATTATGATAGACCAGCTAGATCTACTGTCTCTATTATATTATGACAGACCAGGTATATCTACTGTCTCTATTATATTATGACAGACCAGGTAGATCTACTGTCTCTATTATATTATGACAGACCAGCTAGATCTACTGTCTCTATTATATTATGACAGACCAGCTAGATCTACTTATGTCTCTATGTCTCTATTATATTATGACAGACCAGCTAGATCTAATGTCTCTATTATATTATGACAGACCAGGTAGATCTACTGTCTCTATTACATTATGACAGACCAGGTATATCTACTGTCTCTAAAATATTATGACAGACCAGCTAGATCTACTGTCTCTATTATATTATGACAGACCAGGTAGATCTACTGTCGCTATTATATTATGACAGACCAGCTAGATCTACTGTCTCTATTGTATGACATACCAGCTAGATCTACAGTCTCTATTATATTATGACAGACCAGCTAGATCAACTGTCTCTATTATATTATGACAGACCAGCTAGATCTACTGTCTCTATTGTATGACATACCAGCTAGATCTACAGTCTCTATTATATTATGACAGACCAGCTAGATCAACTGTCTCTATTATATTATGATAGACCAGCTAGATCTACTGTCTCTATTATATTATGACAGACCAGGTAGATCTACTGTCTCTATTATATTATGACAGACCAGCTAGATCTACTGTCTCTATTATATTATGACAGACCAGCTAGATCTACTGTCTCTATTATATTATGACAGACCAGCTAGATCTACTGTCTCTATGTCTCTATTATATTATGACAGACCAGCTAGATCTAATGTCTCTATTGTACTATGACAGACCAGCTAGATCTACTGTCTCTATTGTATTATGACAGACCAGCTAGATCTACTGTCTCTATTATATTATGACAGAGCAGCTATATCTACTGTCTCTATTATATTATGACAGACCAGCTAGATCTACTGTCTCTATTATATTATGACAGACCAGCTAGATCTACTGTCTCTAAAATAGTATGACAGACCAGCTAGATCTACTGTCTCTATTGTATTATGACAGACCAGCTAGATGTACTGTCTCTATTATATTATGACAGACCAGCTAGATCTACTGTCTCTATGTCTCTATTATATTATGACAGACCAGCTAGATCTACTGTCTCTATTATATTATGACAGACCAGCTAGATCTACTGTCTCTATTATATTATGACAGACCAGGTAGATCTACTGTCTCTATTATATTATGACAGACCAGCTAGATCAACTGTCTCTATTATATTATGATAGACCAGCTAGATCTACTGTCTCTATTATATTATGACAGACCAGGTAGATCTACTGTCTCTAAAATATTATGACAGACCAGCTAGATCTACTGTCTCTATTGTATTATGACAGACCAGCTAGATCTACTGTTTCTATTATATTATGACAGACCAGCTATATCTACTGTCTCTATTATATTATGACAGACCAGCTAGATCTACTGTCTCTATGTCTCTATTATATTATGACAGACCAGCTAGATCTACTGTCTCTATTATATTATGACAGACCAGGTAGATCTACTGTCTCTAAAATGTCATGACAGACCAGGTAGATCTACTGTCTCTATTATATTATGACAGACCAGCTAGATCTACTGTCTCTATGTCTCTATTATATTATGACAGACCAGCTAGATCTACTGTCTCTATGTCTCTATTATATTATGACAGACCAGCTAGATCTACTGTCTCTATTGTACTATGACAGACCAGGTAGATCTACTGTCTCTATTATATTATGACAGACCAGGTAGATACACGGTCTCTATTATATAATGACAGACCAGCTAGATCTACTGTCTCTATTATATTATGACAGACCAGCTATATCTACTGTCTCTATTATATAATGACAGACCAGCTAGATCTACTGTCTCTATTATATTATGACAGACCAGCTAGATCTACTGTCTCTATTATATTATGACAGACCAGCTAGATCTACTGTCTCTATTATATTATGACAGACCAGCTAGATCTACTGTCTCTATTATATTATGACAGACCAGCTAGATCTACTGTCTCTATTGTATGACAGACCAGCTAGATCTACTGTCTCTATTATATTATGACAGACCAGCTAGATCTACTGTCTCTATTATATTATGACAGACCAGCTAGATCTACTGTCTCTATTATATTATGACAGACCAGCTAGATCTACTGTCTCTATTATATTATGACAGACCAGCTAGATCTACTGTCTCTTTTATATTATGACAGACCAGCTAGATCTACTGTCTCTATTATATTATGACAGACCAGCTAGATCTACTGTCTCTATTATATTATGACAGACCAGCTAGATCTACTGTCTCTATTATATTATGACAGACCAGCTAGATCTACTGTCTCTATTATATTATGACAGACCAGCTAGATCTACTGTCTCTATTATATTATATTATGACAGACCAGCTAGATCTACTGTCTCTATTGTATTATGACAGACCAGCTAGATCTACTGTCTCTATTGTATTATGACAGACCAGCTAGATCTACTGTCTCTATTATATTATGACAGACCAGCTAGATCTACTGTCTCTATTATATTATGACAGACCAGGTAGATCTACTGTCTCTATTATATTATGACAGACCAGCTAGATCTACTGTCTCTATTATATTATGACAGACCAGCTAGATCTACTGTCTCTATTGTATTATGACAGACCAGCTAGATCTACTGTCTCTATTATATTATGACAGACCAGCTAGATCTACTGTCTCTACTGTCTCTATTGTATTATGACAGACCAGCTAGATCTACTGTCTCTATTGTATTATGACAGACCAGCTACATCTACTGTCTCTATTATATTATGACAGACCAGGTAGATCTACTGTCTCTATTGTATTATGACAGACCAGGTAGATATACTGTGTCTATTGTATTATGACATACCAACTAGATCAACTGTCTATTATATTATGACAGACCAGCTAGATCTACTGTCTCTATTATATTATGACAGACCAGCTAGATCTACTGTCTCTATTATATTATGACAGACCAGCTAGATCTACTGTCTCTATTACATTATGACAGACCAGCTAGATCTACTGTCTCTATTATTATATTATGACAGACCAGCTAGATCTACTGTCTCTATTATATTATGACAGACCAGCTAGATCTACTGTCTCTATTATATTATGACAGACCAGCTAGATCTACTGTCTCTATTATATTATGACAGACCAGGTAGATCTACTGTCTCTATTATATTATGACAGACCAGCTAGATCTACTGTCTCTCTATTATATTATGACAGACCAGCTAGATCTACTGTCTCTATTATATTATGACAGACCAGCTAGATCTACTGTCTCTATTATATTATGACAGACCAGCTAGATCTACTGTCTCTATTATATTATGACAGACCAGCTAGATCTACTGTCTCTATTATATTATGACAGACCAGCTAGATCTACTGTCTCTATTATATTATGACAGACCAGCTAGATCTACTGTCTCTATTATATTATGACAGACCAGCTAGATCTACTGTCTCTATTATATTATGACAGACCAGCTAGATCTACTGTCTCTATTATATTATGACAGACCAGCTAGATCTACTGTCTCTATTATATTATGACAGACCAGCTAGATGTACTGTCTCTATTGTATAATGACAGACCAGCTAGATCTACAGTTTCTATTATATTATGACAGACCAGCTATATCTAACTGTCTCTATTATATTATGACAGACCAGCTAGATCAACTGTCTCTATTATATTGTGACAGACCAGCTAGATCTACTGTCTGAATTTCTGTATTATATTATGACAGACCAGCTACATCTACTGTCTCTATTATATTATGACAGACCAGCTAGATCTACTGTCTCTATTATATTATGACCGACCAGCTAGATCTACTGTCTCTATTATATTATGACAGACCAGCTAGATCTACTGTCTCTATTATATTATGACAGACCAGCTAGATCTACTGTCTCTATTATATTATGACAGACCAGCTAGATCTACTGTCTCTATTATATTATGACAGACCAGCTAGATCTACTGTCTCTATTATATTATGACAGACCAGCTAGATCTACTGTCTCTATGTCTCTATTATATTATGACAGACCAGCTAGATCTACTGTCTCTATTATATTATGACAGACCAGCTAGATCTACTGTCTCTATTGTATTATGACAGACCAGCTAGATCTACTGTCTCTATTATATTATGACAGACCAGCTAGATCTACTGTCTCTATTATATTATGACAGACCAGCTAGATCTACTGTCTCTATTATATTATGACAGACCAGCTAGATCAACTGTCTCTATTATATTATGACAGACCAGCTAGATCTACTGTCTCTATTATATTATGACAGACCAGGTAGATCTACTGTCTATATTGTATTATGACAGACCAGGTAGATCTACTGTCTCTAAAATATTATGACAGACCAGCTAGATCTAATGTCTCTATTGTATTATGACAGACCAGCTAGATGTACTGTCTCTATTGTATTATGACAGACCAGCTATATCTAACTGTCTCTATTATATTATGACAGACCAGGTAGATCTACTGTCGCTATTATATTATGACAGACCAGCTAGATCTACTGTCTCTATTATATTATGACAGACCAGCTAGATCTACTGTCTCTATTATATAATGACAGACCAGCTAGATCTACTGTCTCTATTATATTATGACAGACCAGCTAGATCTACTGTCTCTATTATATTACGACAGACCAGCTAGATCTACAGTCTCTATTATATTATGACAGACCAGGTAGATCTACTGTCTCTATTATATAATGACAGACCAGCTAGATCTACTGTCTCTATTATATTATGACAGACCAGGTAGATCTACTGTCTCTAAAATATTATGACAG
>NW_024605912.1:0-5997 GCF_018296145.1 Oncorhynchus tshawytscha | reverse complement strand
CAGCTAGATCTACTGTCTCTATTATAATATGACAGACCAGCTAGATCTACTGTCTCTATTATAATATGACAGACCAGCTAGATCTACTGTCTCTATTATATTATGACAGACCAGCTAGATCTACTGTCTCTATTATATTATGACAGACCAGCTAGATCTACTGTCTCTATTATAATATGACAGACCAGCTAGATCTACTGTCTCTATTATATATGACAGACCAGCTAGATCTACTGTCTCTATTATATTATGACAGACCAGCTAGATCTACTGTCTCTATTATATTATGACAGACCAGCTAGATCTACTGTCTCTATTATATTATGACAGACCAGCTAGATCTACTGTCTCTATTATATTATGACAGACCAGCTAGATCTACTGTCTCTATTATATTATGACAGACCAGCTAGATCTACTGTCTCTATTATATTATGACAGACCAGCTAGATCTACTGTCTCTATTATAATATGACAGACCAGCTAGATCTACTGTCTCTATTATATTATGACAGACCAGCTAGATCTACTGTCTCTATTATATTATGACAGACCAGCTAGATCTACTGTCTCTATTATAATATGACAGACCAGCTAGATCTACTGTCTCTATTATATTATGACAGACCAGCTAGATCTACTGTCTCTATTATAATATGACAGACCAGCTAGATCTACTGTCTCTATTATATTATGACAGACCAGCTAGATCTACTGTCTCTATTATATTATGACAGACCAGCTAGATCTACTGTCTCTATTATATTATGACAGACCAGCTAGATCTACTGTCTCTATTATAATATGACAGACCAGCTAGATCTACTGTCTCTATTATAATATGACAGACCAGCTAGATCTACTGTCTCTATTATATTATGACAGACCAGCTAGATCTACTGTCTCTATTATATTATGACAGACCAGCTAGATCTACTGTCTCTATTATATTATGACAGACCAGCTAGATCTACTGTCTCTATTATATTATGACAGACCAGCTAGATCTACTGTCTCTATTATAATATGACAGACCAGCTAGATCTACTGTCTCTATTATATTATGACAGACCAGGTAGATCTACTGTCTCTATTACAATATGACAGACCAGCTAGATCTACTGTCACAATTATAGTATGACAGACCAGCTAGATCTACTGTCTCTATTATATTATGACAGACCAGCTAGATCTACTGTCTCTATTATAATATGACAGACCAGCTAGATCTACTGTCTCTATTATATTATGACAGACCAGCTAGATCTACTGTCTCTATTATATTATGACAGACCAGCTAGATCTACTGTCTCTATTACAATATGACAGACAAGCTAGATCTACTGTCTCTATTATAATATGACAGACCAGCTAGACCTACTGTCACAATTATAGTATGACAGACAAGCTAGATCTACTGTCTCTATTATATTATGACAGACCAGCTAGATCTACTGTCTCTATTATAATATGACAGACCAGCTAGATCTACTGTGTCTTTAATATTACAAACCAGCTAGATCTACTGTCTCTATTATATTATGACAGACCAGCTAGATCTAATGTCTATATTATATTATGACAGACCAGCTACATCTACTGTCTCTATTATATTATGACAGACCAGCTAGATCTACTGTCTCTATTATATTATGACAGACCAGCTAGATCTACTGTCTCTGTAATATGACAGACCAGCTAGATCTACTCTCTCTCTATTAAATTATGACAGACCAGCTAGATCTACTGTCTCTATTTGATTATGACAGACCAGCGAGATCTACTCTCTCTATTATAATATGAAAGACCAGCTAGATCTACTGTCTCTGTTATATAGATCTACTGTCTCTATTATATTACTTATGACAGACCAGCTAGATCTACTGTCTCTATTACAATATGACAGACCAGCTACGTCTACTGTCTCTATTATATTATGACAGACCAGTTAGATCTACTCTCTCTATTATAATATGACAGACCAGCTCGTCTACTGTCTCTATTATAATATGACAGACCAACTAGATCTACTGTCTCTATTATAATTATGACAGACCAGCTGAACCTACTGTCACAATTATAGTATGACAGACCAGCTAGATCTACTGTCTCTGTTATATTATGACAGACCCAGCTGATCTAATGTCTCTATTATAATATGACAGACCAGCTAGACCTACTGTCACAATTATAGTATGACAGACCAGCTAGATCTACTGTCTCTATTATATTATGACAGACCAGCTAGATCTACTGTCTCTATTATAATATGACAGACCAGCTAGATCTACTGTCTCTATTATATTATGACAGACCAGCTAGATCTACTGTCTCTATTATAATATGACAGACCAGCTAGATCTACTGTCTCTATTATAGTATGACAGACCAGCTAGATCTACTGTCTCTATTATATTATGACAGACCAGCTAGATCTACTGTCTCTATTATATTATGACAGACCAGCTAGATCTACTGTCTCTATTATATTATGACAGACCAGCTAGATCTACTGTCTCTATTATAATATGACAGACCAGCTAGATCTACTGTCTCTATTATATTATGACAGACCAGCTAGATCTACTGTCTCTATTATAATATGACAGACCAGCTAGATCTACTGTCACAATTATAGTATGACAGACCAGCTAGATCTACTGTCTCTATTATATTATGACAGACCAGCTAGATCTACTGTCTCTATTATAATATGACAGACCAGCTAGATCTACTGTCACAATTATAGTATGACAGACCAGCTAGATCTACTGTCTCTATTATATTATGACAGACCAGCTAGATCTACTGTCTCTATTATAATATGACAGACCAGCTAGATCTACTGTCTCTATTATATTATGACAGACCAGCTAGATCTACTGTCTCTATTATATTATGACAGACCAGCTAGATCTACTGTCTCTATTATAATATGACAGACCAGCTAGATCTACTGTCTCTATTATATTATGACAGACCAGCTAGATCTACTGTCTCTATTATATTATGACAGACCAGCTAGATCTACTGTCTCTATTATAATATGACAGACCAGCTAGATCTACTGTCTCTATTATATTATGACAGACCAGCTAGATCTACTGTCTCTATTATAATATGACAGACCAGCTAGATCTACTGTCTCTATTATATTATGACAGACCAGCTAGATCTACTGTCTCTATTATAATATGACAGACCAGCTAGATCTACTGTCACTATTATAGTATGACAGACCAGCTAGATCTACTGTCTCTATTATATTATGACAGACCAGCTAGATCTACTGTCTCTATTATAATATGACAGACCAGCTAGATCTACTGTCTCTATTATAATATGACAGACCAGCTAGATCTACTGTCACAATTATAGTATGACAGACCAGCTAGATCTACTGTCTCTATTATATTATGACAGACCAGCTAGATCTACTGTCTCTATTATAATATGACAGACCAGCTAGATCTACTGTCTCTATTATATATGACAGACCAGCTAGATCTACTGTCTCTATTATATTATGACAGACCAGCTAGATCTACTGTCTCTATTATATTATGACAGACCAGCTAGATCTACTGTCTCTATTATATTATGACAGACCAGCTAGATCTACTGTCTCTATTATATTATGACAGACCAGCTAGATCTACTGTCTCTATTATAATATGACAGACCAGCTAGATCTACTGTCTCTATTATATTATGACAGACCAGCTAGATCTACTGTCTCTATTATATTATGACAGACCAGTTAGATCTACTCTCTCTATTATAATATGACAGACCCTTTAGATCTACTGCAATATATATTATAATATGACAGACCAGCTAGAATCTGCTGTCTCTATTATAATATGACAGACCAGCTAGACCTACTGTCTGTTATAGTATGACAGACCAGCTAGATCTACTGTCTCTATTATATTGTAAAGACCAGCTAGATCTAATGTCTCTATTATAATATGACAGACCAGCTAGACCTGCATGCAATTATAGTATGACAGACCAGCTAGATCTACTGTCTCTATTATATTATGACAGACCAGCTAGATCTAATATCTCTATTATAATATGACAGACCAGCTAGACCTACTGTCACAATTATGGTATGACAGACCAGTTAGATCTACTGTCTCTATTATATTATGACAGACCAGCTAGATTTACTGTCTCTATTACAATATGACAGACCAGCTAGATCTACTGTCTCTATGTATATATGACAGACCATCTAGATCTACTATCTCTATTATAATATGACAGACCAGCTAGACCTACTGTCACAATTATAGTATGACAGACCAGTTAGATCTACTGTCTCTATTATATTATGACAGACCAGCTAGATCTAATGTCTCTATTATATTATGACAGACCAGCTAGATCTACTGTCTCAGACCAGCTAGATCTACTGTCTCTATTATATTATGACAGACCAGCTAGACCTACTGTCACAATTATAGTATGACAGACCAGCTAGATCTACTGTCTCTATTATATTATGACAGACCAGCTAGATCTACTGTCTCTATTACAATATCACAGACAAGCTAGATCTACTGTCTCTATTATAATATGACAGACCAGCTAGACCTACTGTCACAATTATAGTATGACAGACCAGCTAGATCTACTGTCTCTATTATATTATGACAGACCAGCTAGATCTACTGTCTCTATTATAACATGACAGACCAGCTAGATCTACTGTGTCTTTAATATTACAAACCAGCTAGATCTACTGTCTCTATTATATTATGACAGACCAGCTAGATCTAATGTCTATATTATATTATGACAGACCAGCTACATCTACTGTCTCTATTATATTATGACAGACCAGCTAGATCTACTGTCTCTGTAATATGACAGACCAGCTAGATCTACTGTCTCTATTAAATTATGACAGACCAGCTAGATCTACTGTCTCTATTTGATTATGACAGACCAGCGAGATCTACTCTCTCTATTATAATATGAAAGACCAGCTAGATCTACTGTCTCTATTATAATATGACAGACCAGCTAGACCTACTGTCACAATTATAGTATGACAGACCAGCTAGATCTACTGTCTCTATTATATTATGACAGACCAGCTAGATCTACTGTCTCTATTATAATATGACAGACCAGCTAGACCTACTGTCACAATTATAGTATGACAGACCAGCTAGATCTACTGTCTCTATTATATTATGACAGACCAGCTAGATCTACTGTCTCTATTATAATATGACAGACCAGCTAGATCTACTGTCTCTATTATAATATGACAGACCAGCTAGATCTACTGTCTCTATTATATTATGACAGACCAGCTAGATCTACTGTCTCTATTATATTATGACAGACCAGCTAGATCTACTGTCTCTATTATATTATGACAGACCAGCTAGATCTACTGTCTCTATTATATTATGACAGACCAGCTAGATCTACTGTCTCTATTATAATATGACAGACCAGCTAGATCTACTGTCTCTATTATATTATGACAGACCAGCTAGATCTACTGTCTCTATTATAATATGACAGACCAGCTAGATCTACTGTCTCTATTATAGTATGACAGACCAGCTAGATCTACTGTCTCTATTATATTATGACAGACCAGCTAGATCTACTGTCTCTATTATAATATGACAGACCAGCTAGATCTACTGTCTCTATTATATTATGACAGACCAGCTAGATCTACTGTCTCTATTATAATATGACAGACCAGCTAGATCTACTGTCACTATTATAGTATGACAGACCAGCTAGATCTACTGTCTCTATTATATTATGACAGACCAGCTAGATCTACTGTCTCTATTATAATATGACAGACCAGCTAGATCTACTGTCTCTATTATAATATGACAGACCAGCTAGATCTACTGTCTCTATTATAGTATGACAGACCAGCTAGATCTACTGTCTCTATTATATTATGACAGACCAGCTAGATCTACTGTCTCTATTATATTATGACAGACCAGC
>NW_024605910.1:0-5983 GCF_018296145.1 Oncorhynchus tshawytscha | reverse complement strand
CAGAGGCAGATGCTTATCGTTGTCTCTGATTGGGAACCATATTTAGGCAGCCATATTCTTTTGAGTTTGTCGTGGGTGATTGTCCTTAGTGTCCTATGTGTACTCTCGGTTAGTTTGCACTAGATAGGCTGTTTCGGTTTGATTACGTTTATTGTTTTGTGTAGTGTTCGTGTTTCTTTATTTGATTAAACATGAATCTCAATCGACACGCTGCAGTTTGGTCCGACTCCCCTTCATCACCACTAGAAAACCGTAACAGAATCACCCACCACCAACGGACCAAGCAGCGTGTTAACAGGCAGCAGCAGCAGGAGCAGCAGCAGCTGCAGTGGGAGAGGCTGCACCACCTGGAGAAATGGACATGGGAGGAAGAACTGGACGGTAAAGGACCCTGGGCTCAGCCTGGAGAATATCGCCGCCCCCAAGGAAGAACTGGAGGCGGCGAAAGCTGAGAGGCGCAGATATGAGGAGGCAGCACGGCGTAGCGGATGGAAGCCTGAGAATCAGCCCCAAAAATTTCTTGGGGGGCTCAGGGGGAGAGTGTGGCAGAGTCAGGAGTCAGACCTGAGCCAACTCTCCCTGTTTATCGTGAGGAGCCAAGGAGGAGACCAGAACCAGAGCCGGTGTTGGAGGTGAGCGAAACAGAGACTGTGAAGGAGTTTTTTTCATGCTTTTTGCATGGAATTACGCCCACGGGCGTGTTGGGGATTTGATGGCACCTGGGTTAGCGCTCCATACTCTTCCTGAGGTGCGTGTTAGTCGGCTGGTGAAGTTGGTGCCAGCCTCACGCACCAGGCCTCCTGTGCACATCCCTAGCCTTGCACGTCCTGTGCCAACACTGCTCTCAAGATCTCCAGTACGCCTTCACGGTCTAGCCCATCCTGTGCCACCTTCACACTCCAGTCCTCCGGTAGCAGCTCCCCGCACCAGGCTTCCTGTGCGTGTCCCGATCCCGTACCACCAGTTCCAGCACCACGCACCAGGCCTTCAGTGTGCCTCGCCTGTTCAGCGCAGCCAGCGCTTTCTCCTCTCCTGCGCTGCTGGAGTCTCCCGCCTGTTTAGCGCAGCCAGAGCCTTCCTCCGACACAGCGCTGCAGGAGTCTCCCGCCTGTTCAGCGCAGCCAGAGCTGCCAGTCTGCATGAAGCAGCCAGAGCTGTCAGTCTGCATGAAGCAGCCAGTCTACATGAAGCAGCCCGAGCTGCCAGTCTGCATGAAGCAGCCAGTCTACATGGAGCAGCCAGAGCTGTCAGTCTGCATGAAGCAGCCAGAGCTGTCAGTCTGCATAGAGCAGCCAGTCTGCATGGAGCTGCCAGTCTGCATGGAGCTGCCAGTCTGCAAGGAGCTGCCAGTCTGCAAGGAGCTGCCAGTCTGCAAGGAGCTGCCAGTCTGCACGGAGCTGTCAGTCTGCGGGCTGTCAGTCTGCAAGGAGCTGTCAGTCTGCAGGAGCTGTCAGTCTGCAAGGAGCTGTCAGTCTGTAAGGAGCTGCCAGTCTGCAAGGAGCTGCCAGTCAGCACGGAGCCGCCAGAGCGGTCAGTCTGTAGAAGCCGCCAGAGCTGTCAGCCTATATGGAGCAGCTAGTGCCGCCAGTCTGCCCAGCGCCGCCAGTGCCCCAGTCTGCCCAGCGTCGCCAGTCTGCCCAGCATCGCCAGTCTGCCCAGCACCGCCAGTCTGCCCAGCGTTGCCAGTCGGCCCCAGCACCGCCAGTCTGCCCAGCACCGCCAGTCTGCCCAGCGTCGTCCAGTCTGCCCAGCGTCGTCAGTCTGCCCAGCGTCGTCAGTCTGTCCAGCGCCGCCAGTCTGCCCAGCGTCGCCAGTCTGCCCAGCGTCGTCAGTCTGCCCAGCGTCGTCAGTCTGCCCAGCACCGCCAGTCTGCCCAGCACCGCCAGTCTGCCCAGCGCCGCCAGTCTGCCCAGCATCGCCAGTCTGCCCAGCGCCGCCAGTCTGCCCAGCACCGCCAGATCTGCCAGTCAACCAGACTCTTCCAGATCTGCCAGTCAATCAGACTCTTCCAGATCCGCCAGTCGGCCAGGATCCGCCAGAACTGCCAGTCGGCCAGGATCCGCCAGTCGGCCAGGATCCGCCAGTCTGCCGGGATCCGCCAGAACTGCCAGTCAGCCAGGATCCGCCAGTCTGCCAGGATCAGTTGGATCCGCCATTCAGCCAGGATCCGCCAGTCTGCCAGGATCCGCCAGTCTGCCAGGATCCGCCAGTCAGCAGGATCCACCAGTCAGCCAGGATCCTCCAGTCTGCCAGGATCCACCAGAAGTGCCAGTCAGCCAGGATCCGCCAGTCTGCCAGGATCCGCCAGTCAGCCAGGATCCACCAGTCAGCCAGGATCCGCCAGAACTGCCAGTCGGCCAGGATCCGCCAGTCTGCCAGGATCCGCCAGTCTGCCAGGATCCGCCAGAACTGCCAGTCGGCCAGGATCTGCCAGTCGGCCAGGATCTGCCAGTCGGCCAGGATCTGCCAGTCAGCCAGGATCCGCCAGTCTGCCAGGATCAGTTAGATCCGCCATTCAGCCAGGATCCGCCAGTCTGCCAGGATCCGCCAGTCTGCCAGGATCCGCCAGTCTGCCAGGATCCGCCAGTCTGCCAGGATCCACCAGTCAGCCAGGATCCGCCAGAAGTGCCAGTCAGCCAGGATCTGCCGGAACCACCAGCCAGCCAGGATCTGGTAGATCCATCAACCTTCCTGAGCTTCCTCTCACTCCTGAGCTTCCTCTCACTCCTGAGCTTCCTCTCACTCCTGAGCTTCCTCTCTCACTCCCCGAGCTTCCTCTCACTCCCGAGCTTCCCCTCGGTCCCGAGCTTCCCCTCGGTCCCGAGCTTCCCCTCGGTCCCGAGCTACCTCAGTCCAGTGGGGCCCGTTGTTAGGTTTCCTAGGCCAAGGTTAGCGGCGAGGGTCGCCACTCAAGGGACACTAAGGAGGTGGACTAAGACAATTATGGAGTGGGGTCCACGTCCAGCACCAGAGCCGCCACCGCGGAGATGCCCACCCAGACCCTCCCCTACAGGTTTAGGTTGTGCGTTCGGGAGTCCCGCACCTTAGGGGGGTTCTGTCACGCCCTGGTCAAAGTATTTTGTGTTTTCTTTATGTATTTGGTCAGGCCAGGGTGTGGCATGGGGTTTTTTGTAATTGTGGTGTGTTTGTCTTGGGGTTTTGGTGGTGGTATTGGGATTGTAGCTTAGTGGGTTATCTAGCAAGGTCTATGGCTGTCTGGGTGGTTCTCAATCAGAGGCAGATGCTTATCGTTGTCTCTGATTGGGAACCATATTTAGGCAGCCATATTCTTTGAGTTTGTCGTGGGTGATTGTCCTTAGTGTCCTATGTGTACTCTCGGTTAGTTTGCACTAGATAGGCTGTTTCGGTTTTGATTACGTTTATTGTTTTGTGTAGTGTTCGTGTTTCTTTATTTGATTAAACATGAATCTCAATCGACACGCTGCAGTTTGGTCCGACTCTCCTTCATCACCACTAGAAAACCGTAACACCCCAAGCAGACACATCGATGGCTCTGAACAAACTTTATTTAACTCTCTGCAAACTGGAAACGATTTATCCGGAGGCTGCATTCATTGTAGCTGGGGATTTTAACAAGGCTAATCTGAAAACAAGACTCCCTAAATTTTATCAGCATATCGATTGCGCAACCAGGGGTGGAAAGACCTTGGATCATTGTTACTCTAACTTCCGCGACGCATATAGGCCCTGCCCCGCCCCCTTTTGGAAAAGCTGACCACGACTCCATTTTGTTGATCCCTGCCTACAGACAGAAACTAAAACAAGAGGCTCCCACGCTGAGGTCTGTCCAACGCTGGTCCGACCAAGCTGACTCCACACTCCAAGACTGCTTCCATCACGTGGACTGGGACATGTTTCGTATTGCGTCAGATAACAATATTGACGAATACGCTGATTCGGTGTGCGAGTTCATTAGAACGTGCGTTGAAGATGTCGTTCCCATAGCAACGATTAAAACATTCCCAACCAGAAACCGTGGATTGATGGCAGCATTCGTGTGAAACTGAAAGCGCAAACCACTGCTTTTAATCAGGGCAAGGTGTCTGGTAACATGACTGAATACAAACAGTGCAGCTATTCCCTCCGCAAGGCTATCAAACAAGCTAAGCGTCAGTACAGAGACAAAGTAGAATCTCAATTCAACGGCTCAGACACAAGAGGCATGTGGCAGGGTCTACAGTCAATCACGGACTACAGGAAGAAATCCAGCCCAGTCACGGACCAGGATGTCTTGCTCCCAGGCAGACTAAATAACTTTTTTGCCCGCTTTGAGGACAATACAGTGCCACTGACACGGCCTGCAATGAAAACATGCGGTCTCTCCTTCACTGCAGCCGAGGTGAGTAAGACATTTAAACGTGTTAACCCTCGCAAGGCTGCAGGCCCAGACGGCATCCCCAGCCGCGCCCTCAGAGCATGCGCAGACCAGCTGGCCGGTGTGTTTACGGACGTATTCAATCAATCCCTATACCAGTCTGCTGTTCCCACATGCTTCAAGAGGCCACCATTGTTCCTGTTCCCAAGAAAGCTAAGGTAACTGAGCTAAACGACTACCGCCCGTAGCACTCACATCCGTCATCATGAAGTGCTTTGAGAGACTAGTCAAGGACCATATCACCTCCACCCTACCTGACACCCTAGACCAACTCCAATTTGCTTACCGCCCAAATAGGTCCACAGACGATGCAATCTCAACCACACTGCACACTGCCTAACCCATCTGGACAAGAGGAATACCTATGTGAGAATGCTGTTCATCGACTACAGCTCGGCATTCAACACCATAGTACCCTCCAAGCTCGTCATCAAGCTCGAGACCCTGGGTCTCGACCCCGCCCTGTGCAACTGGGTACTGGACTTCCTGACGGGCCGCCCCCAGGTGGTGAGGGTAGGCAACAACATCTCCTCCCCGCTGATCCTCAACACTGGGGCCCCACAAGGGTGCGTTCTGAGCCCTCTCCTGTACTCCCTGTTCACCCACGACTGCGTGGCCACGCACGCCTCCAACTCAATCATCAAGTTTGCGGACGACACAACAGTGGTAGGCTTGATTACCAACAACGACGAGACGGCCTACAGGGAGGAGGTGAGGGCCCTCGGAGTGTGGTGTCAGGAAAATAACCTCACACTCAACGTCAACAAAACTAAGGAGATGATTGTGGACTTCAGGAAACAGCAGAGGGAACACCCCCTATCCACATCGATGGAACAGTAGTGGAGAGGGTAGCAAGTTTTAAGTTCCTCGGCATACACATCACAGACAAACTGAATTGGTCCACTCACACAGACAGCATCGTGAAGAAGGCGCAGCAGCGCCTCTTCAACCTCAGGAGGCTGAAGAAATTCGGCTTGTCACCAAAAGCACTCACAAACTTCTACAGATGCACAATCGAGAGCATCCTGGCGGGCTGTATCACCGCCTGGTACGGCAACTGCTCCGCCCTCAACCGTAAGGCTCTCCAGAGGGTAGTGAGGTCTGCACAACGCATCACCGGGGGCAAACTACCTGCCCTCCAGGACACCTACACCACCCTTTGTTACAGGAAGGCCATAAAGATCATCAAGGACATCAACCGCCCGAGCCACTGCCTGTTCACCCCGCTATCATCCAGAAGGCGAGGTCAGTACAGGTGCATCAAAGCTGGGACCGAGAGACTGAAAAACAGCTTCTATCTCAAGGCCATCAGACTGTTAAACAGCCACCACTAACATTGAGTGGCTGCTGCCAACACACTGACAATGACACTGACTCAACTCCAGCCACTTTAATAATGGGAATTGATGGGAAATGATGTAAATATATAAACAATGCTACCTTATATAATGTTACTTACCCTACATTATTCATCTCATATGCATACGTATATACTGTACTCTATATCATCGACTGCATCCTTATGTAATACATGTATCACTAGCCACTTTAACTATGCCACTTTGTTTGCATACTCATCTCATATGT
>NW_024605909.1:0-5982 GCF_018296145.1 Oncorhynchus tshawytscha | reverse complement strand
GTACTGTGGTGCCTCAAAGCTCACTGAGTCGAAGCCGAAGGCCGGATGGCGTAAATGGCATTTTCCTTTTGTTTTAGGTAAAGTTTGGAATCTTCAGGTTTTTTCCGTGAGGAGATGGCCAAAACTAACGGTGGAGCTGGGTCGGTCCCTAGGACTGGACTAAAAATACCATTTGTTTTGCTTGGAAGGAGGATGAGGGCCGGATGCCGAGGACACTTTCGCAAGGACCCGTGCTGATGGTGTCCCTAAAACTTTGAATACAAGAGGTGATGTGTCTACAGGGAAATGCGATGGAGGAGGCGTACGATGTGACCTTCCACACTGAAGTAATGTGCGATATGACGATGGACCGAGCTAAGGCTGTGGCTGGGGAGAGGCCGCTGTCTTTCTTCAACGTGACGTGCCAAGGTAAGGAACAAGGAACTTCAGGGTAATCAACGTACATATGTACAACCCCCATGTGTCGGATATCGCCATAAGGGATGACCTGAGTCATTTCTGCGAAGTAACATCAGGGCAAGGTATGTAAAGGATTCCCTGGGGTTCTGGAATGGCAGACGTCAATTCCAGGTGCTCCTTAGGCCGGATCAGGGAGGTTTTGATGGCTTCCTCCATCCCCCGGCAAGTTTCTCGCTGGGGTCGGATAGAGGATGCTGTTTTACACCCGCCAACCTCCGTACTGCAAAACATGAGGGGAAAAAAACAGCCAGCTGCAGGTAGAGGTTGGGGGAGCAACGGGTGAGATGGGCCCATCCCTTGATGCAGTCTTCATAGACGAGGAGGCTTTCGGGGCCCTCGTGGGGTTTGATGGTGGAGGAGCTCCAGGTCTCAGATGAGGACGAGGGAATGGAGGTCCGTCTCACCCCTGACCGGCCACCCCAAGACAAAAGAGGGTAGCCTCTACAGCCCAGAGGACCCTGGAGGGAACAGGGGTGCCTTCTGACTCCGGGGAAGCACGGAGGAGGAAGAAGAAGAGGAGGATCTCCATCGAGCTGGGATAGGGCTGTATAGGGCTGGTTTTTTTTATTTTATTTGGGGTAAATGGCAAACTTTAAAATAATGACAATGAATGTTCGCGGTCTAAGGGACCCTATAAAAAGAAGGGCAGTTTTTAGTCGTTTGTCCAACATAGGTTTTACATTTTGTTTCTTACAGGAGGTGTATTTGAGAGATGGGGAGGATGTGGAGCGTTTTAAAAAAGAGCGGGTTAACCTCTGCGCACGGAACCCGCTAGCGGGCTGAAATTCCACAACATACGGTGATCGCTACATAAATAGTCATATTAAACATTCAAGAAAATACAAGTGTCTCACATGTATCGAAAGCCTAGAATCTTACTAATCCAACTGCGTTAGATTTAAAAAAGGATTTACTGCGAAAGAATACGATGCGATTATCTGAGCATAGAGCCCCATTAAAAAAACAATTTTAACCAGCACAGGCATAACATAATCACAAACTGCATTAAAATAAATCATTTACCTTTGACGATCTTCATCTGTTTGCAATTCCAATGCTCATTGTTACACAATGAATGATCTTTTGTTTGATAAAATCAGTTTTTATAGCCTAACACGAAACATTTTGTGAACCGCTTGTGTCGTGAATTCCGTCTCATTCCATTTTCGACGACATATTCCAGGTAAATAACCCACACAGAATGTGACTTTTCCAGTCATGTTTGGTTTCACCTCAATCAACTGGTTTGTTTGTAACACAATCAAACGTGATGGGCCATTTCACGGGACGTATTGACTGAAAGAAACCGATTTGAAGACAACAAGTCATGACATCATTGTGCACCAATGATTTGCCCGCTGTTTCGTTGATTGACTGTCTTTTAACCCAATGACCACTGATCGTCTTGAAATCTAGCTGGGTAGATAGCCAATGAGCTGAGCTAAACGGCAATACGCCATGTTGATGTTTTGCAAGACCAACCCATGTAGTAAGCTCCAGCGTAAAGTGAGTCATTTGCTATTGAAGTTTCATACCGGAAGGAGAAACATATATTACGCATTGCAATGTTTGGTAAATGCGCAGATTTAGCTGTTTATATATCAATCATTATGGAGACTAAGTCAAGGAAAAGCTAAATCTAAGTCTAGATATACAGATGTACACACAATTTTAGAATAAATTGATTGGGAAGGTGAGACAGAGATTGTTGTAGGACGCTTCATTTAGCGATTGTGGAGGAATATTTTTTGAATGGGAGAGGACATCGTTTTGGACTGGTAAGTTCTTATCATGCTAATGCCCTTGTTTGAAATTAATAATATAAAATATTATTTTATTTAAATTTTATTTTAGAAGCAATAAATAAACATGTAATGTCATGAAATGCGTGAGATGCGTGTGTCCTGCCACCCCAACCCACATGAAATAGCCTATTTGAGGCTGTTGAGGATAGGGCAGGACCACATCAATGGCCAAAGTGAAATGGAGACAGTAGATACAACTGGTCTGTTGTAATATAATAAAGACAGTAGATCTAGTTGGTCTGTCATAATATAAGAGACAGTAGATCTAGCTGAAATGTAAAAGAGACAGTAGATCTAGCAGGTAATATAATAATATATTCAACCTAATATATTCAACCTTCAACTCTCTATATATATCTGTTTATTATACCTGTTGATACAGGGCTCATATGTGAAACGATTCTAACTGAACGTTTTCTTTCACAGTGACACTGACTCCGAATGGGAGTCTTATCCGGTGTCCTGTGTGAATTTAAGTATGCTCTCTCTAATTCTTTATTTCTCTCTCTCGGAGGACCTGAGCCCTAGGACCATGCGTCAGGACTACCTGGCATGATGACTCCTTGCTGTCCCCAGTCAGCCTGGCCTTGCCGCTGTTCCAGTTTCAACTGTTCTGACTGCGGCTATGGAACCCTAAACTGTTCATTTTTACTCTTGAGGTGCTGTCCTGTTGCACCCTCTACAACCACTGTGATCTCCACCCGGCACAGCCAGAAGAGGACTGGCCACCCCTCATAGCCTGGTTCCTCTCTAGGTTTCTTCGTAGATTTTTGCCTTTCTAGGGAGTTTTTCCTAGCCACCGTGCTTCTACACCTGCATTGCTTGCTGTTTGGGGTTTTAGGCTGGGGCTATAAATAGATTTGATTTGATAGAGGACTGAGGTCTTCCAAATATTGAAAGTATGTAAATAGTTACCCATGTTATTTTGTAAATGTGTATATATATATTTTTTCATTTTTTTTTCATTTTTTTCTCTTTGTTTGGGGGGTGTGTTAGAATACCATTTTGGTATTTTGTATATAGTTATTTGTTTCAAATGTATACTTTCACCAATTTGGCCACTTGGGTACATTTGGGCTACTTGTGTGGGACACCTGGGTGACTTCATGATAAATGTCATGTATAGCACACTCAAATCAAATTTTATTTGTCACATACACATGGTTAGCAGATGTTAATGCGAGTGTAGCGAAATGCTTGTGCTTCTAGTTCCGACAATGCAGTAATAACCAACAAGTAATCTAACTAACAATTCCAAAACTACTGTCTTATACACAGTGTAAGGGGATAAAGAATATGTACATAAGGATATATGAATGAGTGATGGTACAGAGCAGCATAGGCAAGATACAGTAGCTGATATCGAGTACAGTATATACATATGAGATGACTATGTAAACAAAGTGGCATAGTTAAAGTGGCTAGTGATACATGTATTACATAAGGATGCAGTCTATGATATAGAGTACAGTATCAACGTATGCATATGAGATGAACAATGTAGGGTAAGTAACATTATATAAGGTAGCATTGTTTAAAGTGGCTAGTGATATATTTACATCATTTCCCATCAATTCCCATGATTAAAGTGGCTGGAGTAGAGTCAGTGTCATTGACAGTGTGTTGGCAGTAGCCACTCAATGTTAGTGGTGGCTGTTTAACAGTCTGATGGCCTTGAGATAGAAGCTGTTTTTCAGTCTCTCGGTCCCAGCTTTGATGCACCTGTACTGACCTCGCCTTCTGGATGACAGCGGGGTGAACAGGCAGTGGCTCGGGTGGTTGATGTCCTTGATGATCTTTATGGCCTTCCTGTAGCATCGGGTGGTGTAGGTGTCCTGGAGGGCAGGTAGTTTGCCCCCGGTGATGCGTTGTGCAGACCTCACTACCCTCTGGAGAGCCTTACGGTTGAGGGCGGTGCAGTTGCCATACCAGGCGGTGATACAGCCCGCCAGGATGCTCTCGATTGTGCATCTGTAGAAGTTTGTGAGTGCTTTTGGTGACAAGCCGAATTTCTTCAGCCTCCTGAGGTTGAAGAGGTGCTGCTGCGCCTTCCTCACGATGCTGTCTGTGTGAGTGGACCAATTCAGTTTGTCTGTGATGTGTATGCCGAGGAACTTAAAACTTGCTACCCTCTCCACTACTGTTCCATCGATGTGGATGGGGGTGTTCCCTCTGCTGTTTCCTGAAGTCCACAATCATCTCCTTAGTTTTGTTGACGTTGAGTGTGAGGTTATTTTCCTGACACCACACTCCGAGGGCCCTCACCTCCTCCCTGTAGGCCGTCTCGTCGTTGTTGGTAATCAAGCCTACCACTGTTGTGTCGTCCGCAAACTTGATGATTGAGTTGGAGGCGTGCATGGCCACGCAGTCGTGGGTGAACAGGGAGTACAGGAGAGGGGCTCAGAACGCACCCTTGTGGGGCCCCAGTGTTGAGGATCAGCGGGAGGAGATGTTGTTGCCTACCCTCACCACCTGGGGGCGGCCCGTCAGGAAGTCCAGTACCCAGTTGCACAGGGCGGGGTCGAGACCCAGGGTCTCGAGCTTGATGACGAGCTTGGAGGGTACTATGGTGTTGAATGCCGAGCTGTAGTCGATGAACAGCATTCTCACATAGGTATTCCTCTTGTCCAGATGGGTTAGGGCAGTGTGCAGTGTGGTTGAGATTGCATCGTCTGTGGACCTATTTGGGCGGTAAGCAAATTGGAGTGGGTCAAGGGTGTCAGGTAGGGTGGAGGTGATATGGTCCTTGACTAGTCTCTCAAAGCACTTCATGATGACGGATGTGAATGCTACGGGGCGGTAGTCGTTTAGCTCAGTTACCTTAGCTTTCTTGGGAACAGGAACAATGGTGGCCCTCTTGAAGCATGTGGGAACAGCAGACTGGTATAGGGATTGATTGAATATGTCCGTAAACACACCGGCCAGCTGGTCTGCGCATGCTCTGAGGGCGCGGCTGGGGATGCCGTCTGGGCCTGCAGCCTTGCGAGGGTTAACACGTTTAAATGTCTTACTCACTTCGGCTGCAGTGAAGGAGAGACCGCATGTTTCCGTTGCAGGCCGTGTCAGTGGCACTCTATTGTCCGCAAAGCGGGCAAAAAAGTTATTTAGTCTGCCTGGGAGCAAGACATCCTGGTCCGTGACTGGGCTGGGTTTCTTCCTGTAGTCCGTGATTGACTGTAGACCCTGCCACATGCCTCTTGTGTCTGAGCCGTTGAATTGAGATTCTACTTTGTCTCTGTACTGGCGCTTAGCTTGTTTGATAGCCTTGCCGTGAAACCGTATATGTAAACATTATATAAGGTAGCATTGTTTAAAGTGGCTAGTGATATATTTACATCATTTCCCATCAATTCCCATTATTAAAGTGGCTGGAGTTGAGTCAGTGTCAGTGTCAGTGTGTTGGCAGCAGCCACTCAATGTTAGTGGTGGCTGTTTAACAGTCTGATGGCCTTGAGATAGAAGCTGTTTTTCAGTCTCTCGGTCCCAGCTTTGATGCACCTGTACTGACCTCGCCTTCTGGATGTTAGCGGGGTGAACAGGCAGTGGCTCGGGTGGTTGATGTCCTTGATGATCTTTATGGCCTTCCTGTAACATCGGGTGGTGTAGGTGTCCTGGAGGGCAGGTAGTTTGCCCCGGTGATGCGTTGTGCAGACCTCACTACCCTCTGGAGAGCCTTACGGTTGAGGGCAGAGCAGTTGCCGTACTAGGCGGTGATACA
>NW_024605908.1:0-5977 GCF_018296145.1 Oncorhynchus tshawytscha | reverse complement strand
AGAGACAGCAAATCTAGCTAGTCTGTCATATTATAATTTAGACAGTAGATCTAGCTGGTCTGTCATATTATAATAGAGACAGTAGATCTAGCTGGTCTGTCATATTATAATAGAGACATTAGATCTAGCTGGTCTTTCATATTATAATAGAGACAGTAGTTCTAGCTGGTCTGTCATAATCTAATAGAGACATTAGATCTAGCTGGTCTGTCATATTATAATAGAGACAGTAGATCTAGCTGGTTTGTAAACATTATTAAAAAGACAGTAGATCTAGCTGGTCTGTCATATTATAATAGAGACAGTAGATCTAGCTGGTCTGTCATATTATAATAGAGACAGTAGATCTAGCTGGTCTGTCATATTATAATAGAGAAAGTAGATCTAGCTGGTCTGTCATATTATAATAGAGACAGTAGATCTAGCTGGTCTGTCATATTATAATAGAGACAGTAGATCTAGCTGGTCTGTCATATTATAATAGAGAGAGTAGATCTAGCTGGTCTGTCATATTATAATAGAGACATTAGATCTAGCTGGTCTGTCATATTATAATAGAGAAAGTAGATCTAGCTGGTTTATAACATTATTAAAAAGATAGTAGATCTAGCTGGTCTGTCATATTATAATAGAGACAGTAGATCTTGCTGGTCAGCCATAATATAATAGAGACAGTAGATCTAGCTGTTCTGTCATAATATAATAGAGACAGTAGATCTAGCTGGTCTGTCATATTATAATAGAGACAGTAGATCTAGCTGGTCTGTCATAAAATAATAGAGATAGTAGATCAAGCTGGTCTGTCATAATATAAGAGAGACAGTAGATCTAGCTGGTCTGTCATATTATAATAGAGACAGTAGATCTAGCTGGTCTGTCATATTATAATAGAGACAGTAGATCTAGCTGGTCTGTCATAATATAATAGAGACAGTAGATCTAGCTGGTCTGTCATATTATAATAGAGACAGTAGATCTAGCTGGTCTGTCATATTATAATAGAGACAGTAGATCTAGCTGGTCTGTCATAATTATAATAGAGACAGTAGATCTAGCTGGTCTGTCATATTATAATAGAGACAGTAGATCTAGCTGGTCTGTCATATTATAATAGAGACAGTAGATCTAGCTGGTCTGTCATATTATAATAGAGACAGTAGATCTAGCTGGTCTGTCATATTATAATAGAGACAGTAGATCTAGCTGGTCTGTCATATTATAATAGAGACAGTAGATCTAGCTGGTCTGTCATATTATAATAGAGACAGTAGATCTAGCTGGTCTGTCATATTATAATAGAGACAGTAGATCTAGCTGGTCTGTCATATTATAATAGAGACAGTAGATCTAGCTGGTCAGTCATAATATAATAGAGACAGTAGATCTAGCTGGTCTGTCATAATATAATAGAGACAGTAGATCTAGCTGGTCTGTCATATTATAATAGAGACAGTAGATCTAGCTGGTTTGTCATAATATAATAGACAGTAGATCTAACTGGTCTGTCATATTATAATAGAGACAGTAGATCTAGCTGGTCTGTCATATTATAATAGAGACAGTAGATCTAGCTGGTCTGTCATATTATAATAGAGACAGTAGATCTAGCTGGTCTGTCATATTATAATAGAGACAGTAGATCTAGCTGGTCTGTCATATTATAATAGAGAAAGTAGATCTAGCTGGTCTGTCATATTATAATAGAGACATTAGATCTAGCTGGTCTGTCATATTATAATAGAGAAAGTAGATCTAGCTGGTTTATAACATTATTAAAAAGATAGTAGATCTAGCTGGTCTGTCATATTATAATAGAGACAGTAGATCTTGCTGGTCAGCCATAATATAATAGAGACAGTAGATCTAGCTGTTCTGTCATAATATAATAGAGACAGTAGATCTAGCTGGTCTGTCATATTATAATAGAGACAGTAGATCTAGCTGGTCTGTCATATTATAATAGAGATAGTAGATCAAGCTGGTCTGTCATAATATAAGAGAGACAGTAGATCTAGCTGGTCTGTCATATTATAATAGAGACAGTAGATCTTGCTGGTCAGCCATAATATAATAGAGACAGTAGATCTAGCTGTTCTGTCATAATATAATAGAGACAGTAGATCTAGCTGGTCTGTCATATTATAATAGAGACAGCAGATCTAGCTGGTCTGTCATATTATAATTTAGACAGTAGATCTAGCTGGTCTGTCATATTATAATAGAGACAGTAGATCTAGCTGGTCTGTCATATTATAATAGAGACAGTAGATGTAGCTGGTCTGTCATATTATAATAGAGACAGTAGATCAAGCTGTTCTGTCACAATATAATAGAGACAGTAGATGTAGCTGGTCTGTCATATTATAATAGAGACAGTAGATCAAGCTGATCTGTCATAATATAATACAGACAGTAGATCTAGCTGGTCTGTCATATTATAATAGAGACAGTAGATCTAGCTGGTCTGTCATATTATAATAGAGACAGTAGATCTAGCTGGTCTGTCATATTATAATAGAGACAGTAGATCTAGCTGGTCTGTCATATTATAATAGAGACAGTAGATCTAGCTGGTCTGTCATAATATAATAGAGACAGTAGATCTAGCTGGTCTGTCATATTATAATAGAGACAGCAAATCTAGCTAGTCTGTCATATTATAATTTAGACAGTAGATCTAGCTGGTCTGTCATATTATAATAGAGACAGTAGATCTAGCTGGTCTGTCAAATTATAAAAGAGACATTAGATCTAGCTGGTCTTTCATATTATAATAGAGACAGTAGTTCTAGCTGGTCTGTCATAATCTAATAGAGACATTAGATCTAGCTGGTCTGTCATATTATAATAGAGACAGTAGATCTAGCTGGTTTGTAAACATTATTAAAAAGACAGTAGATCTAGCTGGTCTGTCATATTATAATAGAGACAGTAGATCTAGCTGGTCTGTCATATTATAATAGAGACAGTAGATCTAGCTGGTCTGTCATATTATAATAGAGACAGTAGATCTAGCTGGTCTGTCATAATATAATAGAGACAGTAGATCTAGCTGGTCTGTCATATTATAATAGAGACAGTAGATCTAGCTGGTCTGTCATATTATAATAGAGACAGTAGATCTAGCTGGTCTGTCATATTATAATAGAGACATTAGATCTAGCTGGTCTGTCATATTATAATAGAGAAGTAGATCTAGCTGGTTTATAACATTATTAAAAAGATAGTAGATCTAGCTGGTCTGTCATATTATAATAGAGACAGTAGATCTTGCTGGTCAGCCATAATATAATAGAGACAGTAGATCTAGCTGGTCTGTCATAATATAATAGAGACAGTAGATCTAGCTGGTCTGTCATATTATAATAGAGACAGTAGATCTAGCTGGTCTGTCATAAAATAATAGAGATAGTAGATCTAGCTGGTCTGTCATAATATAATAGAGACAGTAGATCTAGCTGGTCTGTCATATTATAATAGAGACAGTAGATCTAGCTGGTCTGTCATATTATAATAGAGATAGAGATCAGTAGATCTAGCTGGTCTGTCATAATATAAGAGAGACAGTAGATCTTGCTGGTCAGCCATAATATAATAGAGACAGTAGATCTAGCTGTTCTGTCATAATATAATAGAGACAGTAGATCTAGCTGGTCTGTCATATTATAATAGAGACAGCAGATCTAGCTGGTCTGTCATATTATAATTTAGACAGTAGATCTAGCTGGTCTGTCATATTATAATAGAGACAGTAGATCTAGCTGGTCTGTCATATTATAATAGAGACAGTAGATGTAGCTGGTCTGTCATATTATAATAGAGACAGTAGATCTAGCTGTTCTGTCATAATATAATAGAGACAGTAGATGTAGCTGGTCTGTCATATTATAATAGAGACAGTAGATCAAGCTGGTCTGTCATAATATAATACAGACAGTAGATCTAGCTGGTCTGTCATATTATAATAGAGACAGTAGATCTAGCTGGTCTGTCATATTATAATAGAGACAGTAGATCTAGCTGGTCTGTCATATTATAATAGAGACAGTAGATCTAGCTGGTCTGTCATATTATAATAGAGACAGTAGATCTAGCTGGTCTGTCATAATATAATAGAGACAGTAGATCTAGCTGGTCTGTCATATTATAATAGAGACAGCAGATCTAGCTGGTCTGTCATATTATAATAGAGACAGTAGATCTAGCTGGTCTGTCATATTATAATAGAGACAGTAGATCTAGCTGGTCTGTCATAATATAATAGAGACAGTAGATCTAGCTGGTCTGTCATATTATAATAGAGACAGTAGATCTAGCTGGTCTGTCATAATATAATAGAGAAAGTAGATCTAGCTGGTCTGTCATATTATAATAGAGACAGTAGATCTAGCTGGTTTGTAAACATTATTAAAAAGACAGTAGATCTAGCTGGTCTGTCATATTATAATAGAGACAGTAGATCTAGCTAGATCTAGCTGGTCTGTCATATTATAATAGAGAAAGTAGATCTAGCTGGTCTGTCATATTATAATAGAGACAGTAGATCTAGCTGGTCTGTCATATTATAATAGAGACAGTAGATCTAGCTGGTCTGTCATATTATAATAGAGACAGTAGATCTAGCTGGTCTGTCATATTATAATAGAGACATTAGATCTAGCTGGTCTGTCATATTATAATAGAGACAGTAGATATAGCTGGTTTGTAACATTATTAAAAAGATAGTAGATCTAGCTGGTCTGTCATATTATAATAGAGACAGTAGATCTTGCTGGTCAGCCATAATATAATAGAGACAGTAGATCTAGCTGGTCTGTCATAATATAATAGAGACAGTAGATCTAGCTGGTCTGTCATATTATAATAGAGACAGTAGATCTAGCTGGTCTGTCATATTATAATAGAGACAGTAGATCTAGCTGGTCTGTCATATTATAATAGAGACAGTAGATCTAGCTGGTCTGTCATATTATAATAGAGACAGTAGATCTAGCTGGTCTGTCATATTATAATAGAGACAGTAGATCTAGCTGGTCTGTCATAGCAATAGAGACAGTAGATCTAGCTGGTCTGTCATATTATAATAGAGAAAGTAGATCTAGCTGGTCTGTCATATTATAATAGAGACATTAGATCTAGCTGGTCTGTCATATTATAATAGAGAAAGTAGATCTAGCTGGTTTATAACATTATTAAAAAGATAGTAGATCTAGCTGGTCTGTCATATTATAATAGAGACAGTAGATCTTGCTGGTCAGCCATAATATAATAGAGACAGTAGATCTAGCTGTTCTGTCATAATATAATAGAGACAGTAGATCTAGCTGGTCTGTCATATTATAATAGAGACAGTAGATCTAGCTGGTCTGTCATATTATAATAGAGATAGCAGATCAAGCTGGTCTGTCATAATATAAGAGACAGTAGATCTAGCTGGTCTGTCATATTATAATAGAGACAGTAGATCTTGCTGGTCAGCCATAATATAATAGAGACAGTAGATCTAGCTGTTCTGTCATAATATAATAGAGACAGTAGATCTAGCTGGTCTGTCATATTATAATAGAGACAGCAGATCTAGCTGGTCTGTCATATTATAATTTAGACAGTAGATCTAGCTGGTCTGTCATATTATAATAGAGACAGTAGATCTAGCTGGTCTGTCATATTATAATAGAGACAGTAGATGTAGCTGGTCTGTCATATTATGATAGAGACAGTAGATCAAGCTGTTCTGTCACAATATAATAGAGACAGTAGATGTAGCTGGTCTGTCATATTATAATAGAGACAGTAGATCAAGCTGATCTGTCATAATATAATACAGACAGTAGATCTAGCTGGTCTGTCATATTATAATAGAGACAGTAGATCTAGCTGGTCTGTCATATTATAATAGAGACAGTAGATCTAGCTGGTCTGTCATATTATAATAGAGACAGTAGATCTAGCTGGTCTGTCATATTATAATAGAGGT
>NW_024605907.1:0-5973 GCF_018296145.1 Oncorhynchus tshawytscha | reverse complement strand
GCTAGATCTACTGTCTCTATTATATTATGACACACCAGCTAGTTCTATTGTCTCTATTATAGTAAATGACAGATCTAGCCAGATCTACTGTCTCTATTATAAAATGACAGACCAGATTCATAGATCTCTGTCTCTATTATATTATGACAGACCAGCTAGATCTACTGTCTCTATTATTCTATGACAGACCAGCTAGATCTACTGTCTCTATTTTAATATGACAGACCAGCGGATCTACTGTCTCTAGTGTAGTATGACAGACCAGCTAGATCTACTGTCTCTATTATAAAATGAACTGACCAGCTAGATCTACTGTCTCTACTATAATATGACAGACCAGCTAGATCTACTGTCTCTATTATAATATGACAGACCAGATAGATATAATGTCTCTATTATAATATGACAGACCAGCTAGATCTACTGTCTCTATTATAATATGACAGACCAGATAGATCTACTGTCTCTATTATAATATGACAGACCAGCTAGATCTACTGTCTCTATTATAATATGACAGACCAGCTAGATCTACTGTCTCCTATATATATGACAGACCAGCTGGATCTACTGTCTCTGTTGTATTATGACAGACCAGCTATATCTACTATCAATATTAAAATATGACAGACCAGCTAGATCTACTGTCTCTATTGTACGATGACAGACCAGCTAGATCTACTGTTCATATGATATTATGACAGACCAACTAGATCTACTGTCTCTATAATAATATGACAGACCAGCTAGATCTACTGTCTCCATTATATTATGACAGACCAGCTAGATCTACTGTCTCTATTATAATATGACAGACCAGCTAGATCTACTGTCTCTATTATATTATGACAGACCAGCTAGATTTACTGTCTCTATTATAATATGACAGACCAGCTAGATCTACTGTCTCTATTATATTATGACAGACCAGCTAGATCTACTGTCTCTATTATAATATGACAGACCAGCTAGATCTACTGTCTCTATTATAATATGACAGACCAGATAGATATAATGTCTCTTTTATAATATGACAGACCAGCTAGATCTACTGTCTCTATTATAATATGACAGACCAGCTAGATCTACTGTCTCTATTATATTATGACAGACCAGCTAGATCTACTGTCTCGATATAATATGACAGACCAGCTAGATCTACTGTCTCTATTATATTATGACAGACCAGCTAGATCTACTGTCTCTATTATATTATGACAGACCAGCTAGATCTACTGTCTCAGACCAGCTTATAATATGACAGACCAGCTAGATCTACTGTCTCTATTATAATATGACAGACCAGCTAGATCTACTGTCTCTATTATAATATGACAGACCAGCTAGATCTACTGTCTCTATTATATTATGACAGACCAGCTAGATCTACTGTCTCTATTATAATATGACAGACCAGCTAGATCTACTGTCTCTATTATATTATGACAGACCAGCTAGATCTACTGTCTCTACCAGACCAGCTAGATCTACTGTCTCTATTATATTATGACAGACCAGCTAGATCTACTGTCTCTATTATAATATGACAGACCAGCTAGATCTACTGTCTCTATTATAATATGACAGACCAGATAGATATAATGTCTCTACTGTATATTATATATGACAGACCAGCTAGATCTACTGTCTCTACTATAATATGACAGACCAGCTAGATCTAGTCTCTATTATAATATGACAGACCAGCTAGATCTACTGTCTCTATTATAATATGACAGACCAGCTAGATCTACTGTCTCTATTATATTATGACAGACCAGCTAGATCTACTGTCTCTATTATAATATGACAGACCAGCTAGATCTACTGTCTCTATTATAATATGACAGACCAGCTAGATCTACTGTCTCTATTATAATATGATGACAGACCAGCTAGATCTACTGTCTCTATGATATTATGACAGACCAGCTAGATCTACTGTCTCTATTATAATATGACAGACCAGCTAGATCTACTGTCTCTATATTATACAGACCAGCTAGATCTACTGTCTCTATTATATATATGATGACAGCTAGATCTACTGTCTCTATTATATTATGATCTACTGTCTCTATTATATTATGACAGACCAGCTAGATCTACTGTCTCTATTATAATATGACAGACCAGCTAGATCTACTGTCTCTATTATATTTTAACTGACCAGCTAGATCTACTGTCTCTATTATAATATGACAGACCAGCTAGATCTACTGTCTCTATTATAATATGACAGACCAGATAGATATAATGTCTCTTTTATAATATGACAGACCAGCTAGATCTACTGTCTCTATTATAATATGACAGACCAGCTAGATCTACTGTCTCTATTATAATATGACAGACCAGCTAGATCTACTGTCTCTATTATATTATGACAGACCAGCTAGATCTACTGTCTCTATTATAATATGACAGACCAGATAGATCTAATGTCTCTATTATAATATGACAGACCAGCTAGATCTACTGTCTCTACTATAATGTGACAGACCAGCTAGATCTACTGTCTCGATTATAATATGACAGATCAGCTAGATCTACTGTCTGTATTATAGTTTGACAGACCAGCAAGATATACTGTCTCTGTTGTATTATGACAGACCACCTAGATCTACTGTCTCTATTATATTATGACAGACCAGCTAGATCTACTGTCTCTATTATAATATGACAGACCAGCTAGATCTACTGTCTCTATTATATTATGACAGACCAGCTAGATCTACTGTCTCTAATATATTATGACAGACCAGCTAGATCTACTGTCTCTATTATATTATGACTGACCAGCTAGATCTACTGTCTCTACTATAATATGACAGACCAGCTAGATCTACTGTCTCTATTATAATATGACAGACCAGCTAGATCTACTGTCTCTATTATATTATGACAGACCAGCTAGATCTACTGTCTCTATTATAATATGACAGACCAGCTAGATCTACTGTCTCTATTATAATATGACAGACCAGCTAGATCTACTGTCTCTATTATAATATGACAGACCAGCTAGATCTACTGTCTCTATTATAATATGACAGACCAGCTAGATCTACTGTCTCTATTATATTATGACAGACCAGCTAGATCTACTGTCTCTATTATAATATGACAGACCAGCTAGATCTACTGTCTCTATTATATTATGACAGACCAGCTCTATTATAATATGACAGACCAGCTAGCTCTACTGTCTCTATTATATTATGACAGACCAGGTAGATCTACTGTCTCTATTATAATATGACAGACCAGCTAGATCTACTGTCTCTATTTTTTATGACAGACGAGCTAGATCTACTGTCTCTATTATATTATGACAGACCAGTTAGATCTACTGTCTCTATTATATTATGACAGACCAGCTAGATCTACTGTCTCTATTATAATATGACAGACCAGCTAGATCTACTGTCTCTATTGTATTATGACAGACCAGCTAGATCTACTGTCTCTATTATATTATGACAGACCAGCTAGATCTACTGTCTCTATTATAATATGACAGACCAGCTAGATCTACTGTCTCTATTATATTATGACAGACCAGCTAGATCTACTGTCTCTAATATATTATGACAGACCATTTAGATCTACTGTCTCTATTATATTATGACTGACCAGCTAGATCTACTGTCTCTACTATAATATGACAGACCAGCTAGATCTACTGTCTCTATTATAATATGACAGACCAGATAGATCTACTGTCTCTATTATATTTTGACTGACCAGCTAGATCTACTGTCTCTATTATAATATGACAGACCAGCTAGATCTACTGTCTCTATTATAATATGACAGACCAGATAGATATAATGTCTCTAGTATAATATGACAGACCAGCTAGATCTACTGTCTCGATAATAATATGACAGACCAGCTAGATCTTCTGTCTCTATTATAATATGACAGACCAACTAGATCAACTGTCTCTATTATATTATGACAGACCAGCTAGATCTACTGTCTCTATTATAATATGACAGACCAGCTAGATCTACTGTTCCTATGATATTATGACAGACCAGCTAGATCTACTGTCTCTATAATAATATGACAGACCAGCTAGATCTACTGTCTCTATTATAATATGACAGACCAGCTAGATCTACTGTCTCTATTATAATATGACAGACCAGCTAGATCTACTGTCTCTATTATATTATGACAGACCAGCTAGATCTACTGTCTCTATTATAATATGACAGACCAGCTAGATCTACTGTCTCTATTATAATATGACAGACCAGCTAGATCTACTGTCTCTGTCTCTATTATATTATGACAGACCAGCTAGATCTACTGTCTCTATTATATTATGACAGACCAGCTAGATCTACTGTCTCTATTATATTATGACAGACCAGCTAGATCTACTGTCTCTATTTCATTTTGACAGACCAGCTAGATCTACTGTCTCTATTATAATATGACAGACCAGCTAGATCTACTGTCTCTATTATATTATGACAGACCAGCTAGATCTACTGTCTCTATTATATTATGACAGACCAGCTAGATCTACTGTCTCTATTATATTATGACAGACCAGCTAGATCTACTGTCTCTATTATAATATGACAGACCAGCTAGATCTACTGTCTCTATTATATTATGACAGACCAGCTAGATCTACTGTCTCTATTATATTATGACAGACCAGCTAGATCTACTGTCTCTATTATATATGACAGACCAGCTAGATCTACTGTCTCTATTATATTATGACAGACCAGCTAGATCTACTGTCTCTATTATATTATGACAGACCAGCTTAGATCTACTGTCTCTATTATATTATGACAGACTCTACTATAATAGATAGATCTACTGTCTCTATTATAATATGACAGACCAGCTAGATCTACTGTCTCTATTATATTATGACAGACCAGCTAGATCTACTGTCTCTATTATAATATGACAGACCAGCTAGATCTATCTCTATTATATTATGACAGACCAGCTAGATCTACTGTCTCTATTATAATATGACAGACCAGCTAGATCTACTGTCTCTATTATAATATGACAGACCAGCTAGATCTACTCTACTGTCTCTATTATATTATGACAGACCAGCTAGATCTACTGTCTCTATTATATTATGACAGACCAGCTAGATCTACTGTCTCTATTATATTATGACAGACCAGCTAGATCTACTGTCTCTATTATAATATGACAGACCAGCTAGATCTACTGTCTCTATTATAATATGACAGACCAGCTAGATCTACTGTCTCTATTATATATATGACAGACCAGCTAGATCTACTGTCTCTATTATATTATGACAGACCAGCTAGATCTACTGTCTCTATTATAATATGACAGACCAGCTAGATCTACTGTCTCTATTATATTATGACAGACCAGCTAGATCTACTGTCTCTATTATATTATGACAGACCAGCTAGATCTACTGTTCTCTATTATAATATGACAGACCAGCTAGATCTACTGTCTCTATTATATTATGACAGACCAGCTAGATCTACTGTCTCTAATATATATGACAGACCATTTAGACTACTGTCTCTAGACCCAGCTAGATCTACTGTCTCTATTATAATATGACAGACCAGCTAGATCTACTGTCTCTATTATAATATGACAGACCAGCTAGATCTACTGTCTCTATTATAATATGACAGACCAGCTAGATCTACTGTCTCTATTATATTTTGACTGACCAGCTAGATCTACTGTCTCTATTATAATATGACAGACCAGCTAGATCTACTGTCTCTATTATAATATGACAGACCAGATAGATATAATGTCTCTATTATAATATGACAGACCAGCTAGATCTACTGTCTCTACTATAATATGACAGACCAGCTAGATCTACTGTCTCTATTATAATATGACAGAACAGCTAGATCTACTGTCTCTATTATAATATGACAGACCAGCTAGATCTACTGTTCCTATGATATTATGACAGAC
>NW_024605906.1:0-5964 GCF_018296145.1 Oncorhynchus tshawytscha | reverse complement strand
CAAGCAGTGTGGGTGCAATCATTGAATAATATAGACGTAGTCGTGGTAATGCTTTAAATCCATCACTGCAAATGACTGACAATTTCGACATGGAATACATGTGGATCACATTTTAGGGTTGAGATATGATTCTGTGGAAGGCTTGGCAACAGAGTGCACGTGTTGCAGCAAGCCCAGGCACAACTGGAGGTGTGCTTTATGGAGCGGGCACACCATAAATAAGCCTGTAGACTATATCAGTAGGTTAAGGCTACAATATCCTTTCATAGTGTTTATATCAGTACAACAACATAGGTCTATCAGATAGCGGACGTTTACTTGAGGGCATCGGGCATACCTTTTCTGGAGACACAGGATAATCAAGTTTCAGTTATGACATCACTTGTTTACAATATTAGTCAATATACCTACTATGTCAAAAAGTGCGGGCAAAGAAGAAGAAAATGTGAGTAGGCCTAGGATAATGCTTTGTTCGTTCTTCATAATAATGTCGCTTCACATTTGTATAATTCTAAAGATGGACGATGAAAGTCTATGAGATGAATATGTAGCCTACAGAATCAGTCATCATGTAGGCCTATGGCTAGTTGACTAGTTAGTTTAACAATGTAAATGGATCAAACAAATTTGTTTTAGAGATAAGCTTGGTTCAACATTTTTCATGCAAGTGAATTGGCAAAAGGTGGAATTATTGCAAACCAAGTGACAGGGATGGGGTCTACTATCAAAACCATTACCAAAACCCCACGTCTAAAAAGTTTTGTCATGATTGTCTCTGTCTTTGTAGGGGTTACAGGAAGCCCCAGAAAGGACATTCCCTGTATTCTTCAGAGGAAAACTGGGGGAGAAGGTTAGTGTGATAGTATGACATTCCAAATGATCTGAGATCCTCAATTTCTTTCAAATGAAATGTTACCTAATTATATATTTTTAATTACTTCCTTCCATTTCCAGTCCTAATTCCAAAACCATTCCCACTGTAGTATCCATTGCCCTGACATTGAGGTTTGTTAAAACACAATCCACAGCTCCATCAGGAGACCCCAGGATTTGACCTGTTGGACCCCAACATGAGAGTCATAGATGTTAGTTATAACTGCCTCCACGACAAACACCTGAAGAGTTTTTTCCGCCATCCGGAAAGGAAGAAGCGGCTGGTTAAGCAAGGCCTCATCACCTCAAATGAGAAGGCAAGGCAAACCTCCCTTTTCTTTCCAAAATCTAAAAGTGACACTTATATGGCACTGAGAAAATTGGACAGGTGTAAGCAATATGATGGCTAGGTGAAATGTTTGCCATTTTGCTTAGTTTACACAAATCCAAATCTACATATGGTCATTGTTAGTGCAGGTTGTAAAAGAGAATGTGTTCTTAATGTCTTACCTGGTTAAATAAAGGCAAAATCAATCAATATTGGGGTTTCGGGTAGAGGTAGATTTGGGATTGGGTGTTTGTACACAAGAACTTCCTCTAAAAATGGCTCTTTTGTGGCTCCTCCCTTTCAGGTGCTGTGTACGTGTAAAGAGTACAATCGCTACAGTAGCTACATCAAGTCAGTTCAGTTGCTGTGGGAGAAGCAGTGCTGTGCCCAGCAGGTTAGAGTGGTCTGCTTTCTAGATGCATAATTATAAAAACACAAATGCTATATTGTAAGACACCTTTCCATGCGTTTTATTCCAACTGTGTATGTAACTTGCTGTCGCTCATGGATCGGGAAAGGGTTTTCTGATCACGTGACAAGACCAGGAAAAACTTGTGGAAGGCAAGGGTGCAAATTAATCTCTCTCTCTCTCAGAAAAAGCTTTTGAAGCAGTTCCTAGTCTTGCAGCAGCAAGGGGAGGTTCCGTCCCACATCTCACTGACGGATGTTAGAGATTGGCTCATTGCCAAGGGTAGAAACTACTTCAAGAACACGTGAGTGTTATTAAAATCTTTTACTCAAATTTGCTTAAAAAAAAACATAAGCAAAGGTGTGGAATCACGTTGACCTATCTAGCAATAACTTGAGAAATAGATATGGTGGACAGTTTGAGTATTAAGGTTAATCATGTTTTATGTTCCCTTGTATGTGAAGGTTTCAGAGTGAAATGGAAGAGGGGAAGAACCTTCACTTGGCCGAACTGGCTTGGGATGTGAAACGACGCCTCAGGCTTAAGGAGCTGGAAAGAGAAGTGTGCAGGGAGCTGCGCCTGGAGCGCCAAATCCGCTGGTCGGTGATTGGACAGGTAAGGATGGAACAGCGGCACTCCTAGGGCTGATATCAACACACAGTTGCTTAAGCAGCAGTAGGACCTCAGTGTTTCTGTTGGTATCTTCATCCATTTGCCTCTCTTTCTCACCCATCTCTCTTAGCCTGGTAGCCAGATGGGAGATTGGAGACCCCTGGGCATGGAGACACACACACCTCTGGGAATGGACTCTCCCTTCAGACACTCCACCTCCTCGATGGACACTCTTTCCAGTCAGATCTCGACTGAGACCCTCGAGGCTGCTAGGCTACATACTGCCAGACCACATATTGCCAGACCACAAACTACCAGACCACGTTCTGCCAGACCACCAACTGAAAGACCTAGCAGTGACTCTGATCACTCTGGAACCTTGTCTTCTGTGATGACCTGCTCACCACATTCAGCTAGCCCTTCAGTGGTAGGTCATTTTGGTCATGAACATGTTCCCAGCTTTCACTCTTTGGGGGCTGCAGGCATATTACTGCTTCCCTGTCTCCCATCTACTGGGAAATCCATATCCAAGTACAGTGGCAAGAAAAAGTATGTGAACCCTTTGGAATTACCTGGACTTCTGCGTAAATTTGTCATAAAATGTTATCTGATCTTCATCTAAGTCACAACAATAGACAAACAATGATACTTGTTCATGTCTTTATTGAACACACGGTGTAAACATTCACAGTGCAGGGTGGAAAAAGTACACTCAGCAAAAAAATAAACTTCCCTTTTTCAGGATCCTGTCTTTCAAAGATAATTCATATATATCCAAATAACTTCACAGATCTTCATTTTAAAGGGCATAAACACTGTTTCCCATGCTTGTTCAATGAACCATGAACAATTAATGAACATGCACCTGTGGAACGGTCATTAAGACACTAACAGCTTATAGACGATAGGCAATTAAGGTCACAGTTATGAAAACTTAGGAAACTAAAGAGGCCTTTATACTAACCTTTCTACTAACCTCAAAAGAAAGATGCCCAGGGTTCCTGCTCATCTGCGTGAATGTGCCTTTGGCATGCTGCAAGGACGCATGAGGACTGCAGATGTGGCCAGGGCAATAAATTGCAATGTCCGTTCTGTGAGACGCCTAAGACAGCGCTACAGGGAGACAGGACGGACAGCTGTTTGTTCCCGCAGTGGCAGACCTCGTGTAACAACACCTGCACAGGATCGGTACATCCGAACATCACACCTGCGGGACAGGTACAGGATGGCAACAACAGCTGCCCGAGTTTCACCAGGAATGCACAATCCCTGCTCAGACTGTCCGCAATAGGCTGAGAGAGGCTGGACTGAGGGCTTGTAGGCCTGTTGTAAGGAAACCGGCACAACGTCGCCAATGGGCACAAACCGACCATCGACGTTTATCGTCGAAGGAATGAGCGTTACACCGAGGCCTGTACTCTGGAGCGGTATCGATTTGGGGGTGGAGGGTTCATCATGGTCTTGGGCGATGTGTCACAGCATCATCGGACTGAGCTTGTTGTCATTGCAGGCAGTCTCAACACTGTGCGTTACAGGGAAGACAACCTCCTCCCTCATGTGCTATCCTTCCTGCAGGCTCATCCTGACATGACCCTCCAGCATGACAATGCCACCAGCCATACTGCCCGTTCTGTGCGAGATTTCCTGCAAGACAGGAATGTCCACTGCGCCTCCCGGGTGGCGCAGTGGTTAAGGGCTCTGTACTGCAGTGCCAGCTGTGCCACCAGAGACTCTGGGTTTGCGCCCAGGCTCTGTCGTAACCGGCCGCGACCGGGAGGTCCGTGGGGCGACGCACAATTGGCCTAGCGTCGTCCGGTTTAGGGAGGGGCTGGCCGGTAGGGATATCCTTGCCTCATAGCGCACCAGCGACTCCTGTGGCGGGCTGGGCGCAGTGCGCAGTAACCAAGGTTGCCAGGTGCACAGTGTTTCCTCCGACATATTGGTGCGGCTGGCTTCCGGGTTGGGTGCGCGCTGTGTTAAGAAGCAGTGCGGCTTGGTAGGGTTGTGTATCGGAGGACGCATGACTTTCAACCTTCGTCTCTTGGGGAGAAAACGGGGTAAAATTCACACACAAAAAAAGGAATGTCCGTGTTCTGCCATGGCCAGCGAAGAGCCCGTATCTCAATCCCATTGAGCACGTCTGGGACCTGTTGGATCGGAGGGTGAGGGCTAGGGCCATCCCCCCCAGAAATGTCTGGGAACTTACAGGTGCCTTGGTGGAAGAGTGGGGTAACATCTCACAGCAAGAACTGGCAAATACTTTTGATTTTGAACCCCCTTTTTGTTCAGGGACACATTATTCCATTTCTGTTAGCCACATGTTCAGTTAGGGGCAGTATTTTCACATTCGGATGAAAAGCTTGCCCAGAGTAAACTGCCTGCTACTCAGGCCCAGAAGCTAATATATGCATATTATTAGTAGATTTGGATAGAAAACACTCTGACGTTTCTAAAACTGTTTGAATGATGTCTGTGAGTATAACAGAACTCATATGGCAGGCGAAAACCGGAGAATAATCCACCAAGAAGTGGGGAATCTGAGGTTTGTAGTTTTTCAACTCATTGCCTTTCTACTATACAGTGTAAATGGGGTCATATTGCACATACTAAGGCTTCCACTAGATGTCAACAGTCTTTAGAACCATGTTTCTGGCTTCTACTATGTAGGGGGAGCGAATAAGAGCTGTTTGACTAAGAGGTCTGGCAGAAGACCATGAGCTAAGTCATGCACGTGGCCGTGAGAGCGAGCTGCGTTCCTTTTCATTTCTAAAGACAAAGGAATTGTCGAAACATTATTGAAGATTTATGATAAAAACATCCTAAAGATTGATTCTATACATCGTTTGACATGTTTCTACGAACTGTAATAGAACTGTTTTGACTTTTCGTCTGGACTTTCATCTGGACTTGACCTCGCCTTGTGAATTTCGATTGGTGAACTAAACACGCTAACAAAAAGGAGGTATTTGGACATAAAGATGAACTTTATCGAACAAAACAAACATTTATTGTGGAACTGGGATTCCTGGAAATGCATTCTAATGAAGATCATCAAAGGTAAGTGAATATTTATAATACTATTTCTGACTTTTACTGACTCCACAACATGCCATCTGTATGGCTTGTTTTTGTGTCTGAGCGCTGTACTCAGATTATTGCATGGTGTGCTTTTTCCATAAAGCTTTTTCGAAATCTGACACAGCGGTTGCATTAAGGAGAAGTATATATTTAATTCTGTGCATAACACTTGTATCTTTGATCAAAGTTTATGATGAGTATTTCTGTAAATTGTTGTGGCTCTCTGCAAATTCGGATGTTTTCGAGGCACAACATTACTGAACATAATGCGCCAATGTAAACTGAGATTTTTGGATATAAATATGAAGTTTATCGAACAAAACATAGGTTAGTGATTAATTTGATCTCTATTTCTGCTTTTTGTGACTCCTCTCTTTGGCTGGAAAATGGCTGTGTGTTTTTCTGTGACTAGACCTAACATAATCGTATGGTGTACTTTCGCTGTAAAGCCTTTTTGAAATCAGACAAGATGGGTAGATTAACAAGAAGTTAAGCTTTAATTTGGTGTTTTGCACTTGTGAATGTATGAAAGTTAAATATTTCGGAAAAATATTTTTGAATTTCGCGCTCTGCCATTTCAGCGGATGTTGTCGAGGGGTTCCCCTAGCCAGAAGATGTCTCAGTTGTTCAATCTTGTATGTTCATACAATTATTTGCACATGTC
>NW_024605905.1:0-5959 GCF_018296145.1 Oncorhynchus tshawytscha | reverse complement strand
TTCTTCTTTTCTTTTCTTCATATTTTCTTCTTCTTCATATTTTCTTCTTCTTCTTCTTCTTTCATTTTTCTTCATTTTTCTTCATATTTTCTTCTTCTTCATATTTTCTTCTTCATTTTCTTCTTTTCATTTTCTTCTTGTCCCATTTTCAGCCATTTACTTCTTTCTTTGTCCCATTTTCATTTTCTTGTTTCATTTCTTTTCTTTGATTATTTATTTCTTCCCATTTATTATTTTCTCCCATTTATTTTTCATTTTATTTTTCTCCCATTTATTTTTCTCCTGTTTCCATTTACCCATTTTCTCTTTGTTTATTTTTCCTTTCTTATTCATTTTCTTCCCATTGTTATTTACCTTTCTCTTGTTTCCATTTACCCATTTGTTTGCGGTTTCTCCCACATTTGTTTCCATTTTATTTTTGTTTCATTAATATTTCTTCCCATTATTCTTTCTCCCATTATTATTATTTTTTCCTCCCATTATTATTTTCTCCCATTACTCTTTTCTTTAATTATTTTTATTTAATAATTTTCTTTACTTTACTTTTAATCTATTTTTATTTAGTTAATTTTCCTTTAGATTATTTTAATACTTTCTTACTAATAATTTCCATACTTTAACTACTTACAAAATAACTTTCCTTCGACAACTACTTATTAAATAATTCCTTCCTACTAACATTTTCATTAAAATAACTTTCTTTCTTCTTACTTTAATTATTTTTATTAGTTAATTTCTTCTTTACCATTTTTATTAATAATTTTCTTCTATACTTTCAATTTTTCTTCTGGTTAATTTTTTCATTTATTTTTATTATTGAATTAATTTCTTCTTCTTCTTTTCCTTTTCTTTACTCAATTCATTTTTATTAATAACTTTCTTACTAACTACTTTTATTAATAATTTCTTCTTCATACTTCACGATTTATTAATAATTTCTTTCACTTTTATTAGTTAATTTCTTTTACTTCAACTATTTCTTGCTTAAAATAATTCTCTTCAATTCATTCATATTTCTTCAACTACTTCTTAAATAACTTCTTCATTTACTTCTTCATATTATTTTCTTCATTTTTCATACTATTTTTTATTCATTTTCTTTCTTTTTACTTTACTTTTTTTATTTAATCTTCATATTTTTCTTCTTTTATATTTTAATTTCTTCTTTTCTTCATATATTTTTCTTAATATTTTCTTTTCTTTTTTACTTTTTTCTTTTCTTCATTTTCTTCATTTTCTTTACTTTTTAATTTTTTATTAGTTCAATTTTCTATATTTTCACCATTTTTATTTTCTTCTTTTCTTTATATTTTCTTCTTCTTTATTTTCTTCTTTTTATTGATAATTTTCTTCATATTTTCTTCTTTTTTTCTTTCTTCTATTTTCTTCTTTTCTTCCTTTACTTTCTATATTTTCTTTTCTTTTCTTTTTTTTCTTACTTTAATATTTTCTTTTACTTTTTTTTATTTACTAATTTTATTTTTTTCTTCATTTTTATTTTTTTTTCTTTATTTTCATTTCTTTTTTCATTTTTTTCTTCTTCATAAGATTTCTTTTCTTTACTTTTTCTTCTTTTTTCTTTGACATTTTTTTTCATTCCTTCTTCTTTTTTTTCTTTTCATTTGTTTCATTTTCTTCTTTCATTTGATTTCATTTTTCTTCTTTCTTTTCTGATTTTTCTTTCTTCTTCTTTTCTTTGATTTTCTTCTTTTCTTTTTTCCCTTTTTTTTCTTTTCATTTCTTTATTTTTTCTTGTTTTTTTTTTCTTCTTATTTTTTCTTTTTTCTTTTTTTTTTGATTTTCTTTTTCATTTTCTTTTTATTTTTTGATTTTTCTTTTATTTTTGATTTTTCATTTTTTTCTTTTTTGATTTCATTTTTTTTTTTTTTTTTTTTCTTTTTTTTTTTCTTTTCATTTTTCTTTTTTCATTTTTTTTCTTTTCTTTCTTTTTTCTTTCATTTTTTCTTTTCTTTTTTCTTTCATTTTCTTTTCTATTTTTTCTTTTCATTTTCTTCTTCATTTTCTTCTTTTCTTTCATTTTTCTTTTCATTTTCTTCTTTTCATTTTCTTTTTTCTATTTTCTTCATTTTTTTTTTCTTTCTTTTCTTCATTTTCTTTTTTTTCTTTTTTTTTTTTCATTTTTTTTCATTTTTTTCATTTTTTTTCTTTCTTCTTTATTTTTTTTTTCTATTTTTTTTTCTTTTTTTCTTCTTTTCCTTATTTTCTTCCTTTCATTTTTTTTCATTTTTTCTTCATTTTTTTGTTTGATTTTTCTTTTTTTTCTTTTCCTTTTCTTCTTTTTTTTCACTTTTATTTCCTTTTCTTTTTGTTTGATTTTTCTTCTTTTTTCTTCCCATTTTCTTTTCATTTTGATTTTTTTTCTTTCTTTTTTTTCTTTTCTTTTGTTTTTTCTTTTTCTTCTTTTTTGATTTTTCTTTTCATTTTTTCTTTGTTTGATTTTCTTTTTCATCATTTTTTTTTTGATTTATTTTTCTTCTTTCTTTTTTCTTTCAGCCTTCTTTTCTTTGATTTCTATTTTTCTTTGATTTTTCATTTTTCTTTTTTTCTTTCTTTTCTTTTTTCTTTTTTTCATTTTTTTTTTTTTATTTTTTTTTTTCATATTTTCTTTTTCTTTTTTTCATTTTTTTTTTCTTTTTTCATTTGTTCATTTTTGATTTTTTTTTTCTTTTTCATTTTGATTTTCATTTTCTTTCTTGTTTTTTTATTTTTTTTCATTTGTTTGATTTTTTCTTTTTTTTTTTTTTTTCTTTTTTTTCTTTTTTTTTCTTTTCTATTTTCTTCTATTTTTTTTCATTTTTTTCTTCATTTTTTCTTTTTCTTTTTTTGATTTTTTCTTTTTTTTATTTTCTTTTCTTTTCTTTTTTTCTTCATTTTTCTTTTTTTTTTTTTTTTTTTTCATTTTCTTTTTCTTTTTTTCTTCATTTTTGTTTTTTTCTTTTTTTCTTTTTTTTCTATTTTTTTTTTTCTTTCTTTGTTTTTTCATTTTTTTCATTTTTCATTTTCTTTTCCATTTTTCTTTCTTTTCTTTTTCATTCTTTTTCTTTTCTATTTTCTTTTTTTTTCTTTTTTGATTTTTATTTTTTCTTCTTTTTTTTTTTTTTTTTTTCTTTTTTTGATTTTTTTTCTTTTCTTTTGTTTGATTTTTCTTCTTTATTTTCTTGTTTGATTTTCATTTTTTTCTTTGATTTTTAGATCATTTTTTTTTTCTTTGATTTTTTTCTTTTTTTGATTTTTCTTCATTTTCTTTTTTTTTTTTTTTCTTTTCATTTTCTTTTTTTTTTTTTTTTTCTTTTTTTGATTTTTCTTTTTCTTTTTTTGATTTTTTTTTCATTTTCTTCTTTTCTTTTCTTTTCTTTTTTTTTTTTTCTTTTCTTTTTTACTTTTTTTTCTTTCATTTTTTTTATTTTTTTTTCTATTTTCTTCATTTTTTTTTTCTTTTTTTTTTTTCTTTTTTTTTTTTTTTTTGATTTTTTCTTTTTCTATTTTTTTATTTTTTTTCTTTTTTTGTTCTTTTTCTTTTCTTTTTTTTTTTTTCCATTTTTTCTTTTTTTTTTTCTTTTTTTTTTTTTTTCTTTTTATTTTTTTTTTTTTTTTATTTTTCTTTTTTTTCATTTTCTTTTCTTTTCATTTTCTTTTTTTTTCTTCTTTTTTTTTTTTTCTTTTTCTTTTTCATTATTTTCTTTGATTTCTTTTCTTCATTTTTTCTTACTTTTTTTTTCTTTTTTTTCTTTTTTTCTTTGATTTCTTTTTTCTTCTTTTTTCTTTTTTTTTTCTCTTTTTTTGTTTGATTTTTTTTTTTTTTTTCTTTGATTTTTCTTTTTTCATTTTTCTTTTCATTTTTTTACTTCATTTTTCTTATTTTTTCTTTTATTTTTCTTTTCTTTCTTTTTTTTTTTCTTCTTTTTTTTTTTTTCTTTTTTTTTTTTCTTTCTATTTTCTTCATTTTCTTTCATTTTTTTCTTCTTTGACTTTTCTTTTTTTCTTTTTTTTTTTCTTTCTTTTTACTTTTTTCTTTTTATTTTTAGTTTCTTCTTTTTCTTTTCATTTTTTTCATTTTCTTTTCTTTTTCTTTTTTTTTTTTTATTTTTTTTTTTCTTTTTTCCTTTTTTTTCTTTTTCTTTTTTTTTTTTCTTTCTTTATTTCTTTATTTTCTTTTTCATTTTCTTCTTCTTATTTTTCTTTCTTTTCTTTCTATTTTTCTTTTTATTTCTTCATATTTCTTTTTCTTCATATTTTTTTTTCTTTTTTTCCTTTTCTTTTTTTTTCTTTTTCTTCTATTTTCTTTCTTTCTATTTTCTTTTTTCTTCATCATTTTTTCTTCTTTCTACTTTGACTTTTCTTTTTATTTTTTTTCTTCTTTATTTTTTTTCTTTTTCTTCTTTTTTGATTTTTTTCATTTTTCTTTTCTTTTCTTCTTCTTCATTTTTCTTTTTTTCTTTGATTTTTATTTTCTTCTTTTTTGATTTTTTCTTTTTTTTCTTCATTTTCTTTTTTCTTCATTTTCTTTTCTTTTCTATTTTCTTTTTATTTCATATTTTGTTTTCATTGTTTTTCTTATTTTTTTGTTTCTTTTTCTCTTTTTTCATATTTTCTTTTACTTCTTCATTTTTTCTTTTTTCATTTTTCTTATTTTTTTCTTTGTTTTCTTTTTTTCATTTCTTTTAGCTTTTTTCTTTTTTTTTTCTTTTTTTTCTTTTTTTCTTTTTTTTTCTTTCTATTTTCTTTTTTTTTTTTTTTCTTTCTTTTTTTTTTTTCTTCTTTTTTTTTTTCTTTTTTTTTTCTTTTTTCTGATTTGGTTTTTTCTTTTTTTTTTTCCTTTTTTTTTTTTCTTTTTTTTTCTTTTATTTTTCACCTTTTTCTTCATTTTTTCTTTTTTTTTTCTTTTTTTTTTTTTTTTTTTTTTTTCTTCTTTTCTTCATTTTTCTTTTTGATTTTATTTTTTCTTTTCTTTTTCTTTTCTTTTCTATTTTTCTTTTTTTTTTTTTCTTTCTTTCTTCATTTTCTTTCTTTCTTATTTTTTTATTTTCTTCGATTTTTCTTTTCCACTTTTTTTTTCTTTTTCTTTTCTTTTTTTCATTTTCTTCTTCTTCATTTTTTTCTTTTTTTTTTAGTTTTCATTTTTTCTTGTTTTTTTTTTTTCTTCTTTCTTTGTTTGTTTCTTATTTTATTTTTTTTTTTTCTTTTCTTTTTTTTTTTTCTTGCATTTTTACTTTATTTTTTCTTTTTCTTCTTTTTCTTTCTTTTTCTTCTTTTCTTCATTTGAGATTTCTTTTTTCTTTTTTTCTTCTTTTTTTTACACTTTTCTTTTTTTCTTTCTATTTTTCTTCTTTTTTTTCTTCTTTTTTCTACTTTTTCTTATTATTTACTTTCTAATTATTTTCTTCTTTTTTTTTTTTCATTTTTACTTTCTTCATTTATTTTCTTCTTCTCTTATTTCTTCTTCATTTTCTTCTTCATTTTCTTCATTTTTCTATTTCTATTTTTTCCATTTACCTCTTTTTTCTATTTTTTTTTTCATTTTTTCATTCTTTTCATTTTCTTCAATATCCATATTTTCTTTTTCTTCATTTTTTTCTTTTTTGTTTTCTTTCTTCTTCATATTTTCTTCTTCTTTATACTTTCTTCTTCTTTTATTCTCTTCTTCTTCTTTGGTTACTTATTTTCTTTATTTTCTTTCTTTCTTTTTTTTTCTTCTTCACTTTTTCTTTCTTTCATATTTTCTTTTTCTTGTTTTTCATTTTCTTCATTTTTTTTCATATTTCTTCATATTCTTCTTTTCTTCATTCCTCATTTTTCTTCTTTTTTCTTTCATTGTTTCTTCATTTTTTTTCTTTCTTTGTTTTCTTTTTCTTTCATTTTCTTTCCACTTTTTTTCTTCATTTTCATTTTTCTTCTATGAGACATACTTTCCACTTTCTTCTTTTCATTTTCTTCTTCA
>NW_024605904.1:0-5952 GCF_018296145.1 Oncorhynchus tshawytscha | reverse complement strand
AGGCGTTCATTTCATATCAACTCTAGACAGCACAGCAAAAACTGGACATCCAGAGTGCATCAAACATGATTTAGAGCTTGTTTATGGAAAAGTGCTTATTTCTGCATTTCAATCGTTGCAACTTGCTGAAAACTGTCCACGGCGTTCATTTCATCTCAACTCTAGACAGCACAGCAAAAATTGGACATCCAGAGTGATTCAAAACATGATTTAGAGCTTGTTTATGGAAAAGTGCTTATTTGTGAATTTCAATCTTGCAACTTGCTGAAAACTGTCCAAGGCGTTCATTTCATCTCAACTCTAGACAGCACAGCAAAAACTGGACATCCAGAGTGCATCAAACATGATTTAGAGCTTGTTTATGGAAAAGTGCTTATTTCTGCATTTCAATGTTGCAACTTGCTGAAAACTGTCCAAGGCGTTCATTTCATCTCAACTCTAGACAGCACAGCAAAAACTGGACATCCAGACTGCATCAAAACATGATTTAGAGCTTGTTTATGGAAAAGTGCTTATTTCTGTATTTCCATGTTGCAACTTACTGAAAACTGTCCACGGCGTTTATTTCATCTCAACTAGACAGCACAGCAAAAACTGGACATCCAGAGTGCATCAAACATGATTTAGAGCTGGTTTATGGAAAAGTGCTTATTTCTGCATTTCAATGTTGCAACTTGCTGAAAACTGTCCACGGCGTTTATTTCATCTCAACTAGACAGCACAGCAAAAACTGGACATCCAGAGTGCATCAAATATGATTTAGAGCTTGTTTATGGAAAAGTGCTTATTTCTGCATTTCAATGTTGCAACTTGCTGAAAACTGTCCACGGCGTTCATTTCATCTCAACTCTAGACAGCACAGCAAAAATTGGACATCCAGAGTGCATCAAAAACATGATTTAGAGCTTGTTTATGGAAAAGTGCTTATTTCTGCATTTCAATCTTGCAACTTGCCGAAAACTGTCCAAGGCGTTCATTTCATCTCAACTCTAGACAGCACAGCAAAAACTGACATCCAGACTGCATCAAAACATGATTTAGAGCTTGTTTATGGAAAAGTGCTTATTTGTGAATTTCAATCTTGCAACTTGCTGAAAACTGTCCAAGGTGTTCATTTCATCTCAACTAGACAGCACAGCAAAAAATTGACATCCAGAGTGCATCAAAACATGATTTAGAGCTTGTTTATGGAAAAGTGCTTATTTGTGAATTTCAATCTTGCAACTTGCTGAAAACTGTCCAAGGCGTTCATTTCATCTCAACTCTAGACAGCACAGCAAAAACTGGACATCCAGAGTGCATCAAAACATGATTTAGAACTTGTTTATGGAAAAGTGCTTATTTGTGAATTTCAATCTTGCAACTTGCTGAAAACTGTCCAAGGCGTTCATTTCATCTCAACTCTAGACAGCACAGCAAAAACTGGACATCCAGACTGCATCAAACATGATTTAGAGCTTGTTTATGGAAAAGTGCTTATTTCTGCATTTCAATGTTGCAACTTGAAAATTGGAATCTCAACTCTAGACAGCACAGCAAAAGCTGGACATCCGAACTATCAAACATGATTTAGAGCTTGTTTATGGAAAAGTGCTTATTTCTGCATTTCAATCTTGCAACTTGCTGAAAACTGTCCACGGCGTTTCTTTCATCTCAACTCTAGACAGCACAGCAAAAACTGGACATCCAGAGTGCATCAAAACATGATTTAGAGCTTGTTTATGGAAAAGGACATTGCATCAAACATGATTTAGAGCTTGTTTATGGAAAAGTGCTTATTTCTGCATTTCAATGTTGCAACTTGCTGAAAACTGTCCAAGGTGTTCATTTCATCTCAACTCTAGACAGCACAGCAAAAATTGGACATCCAGAGTGCATCAAAAACATGATTTAGAGCTTGTTTATGGAAAAGTGCTTATTTCTGCATTTCAATCTTGCAACTTGCTGAAAACTGTCCAAGGCGTTCATTTCATCTCAACTCTAGACAGCACAGCAAAAACTGGACATCCAGACTGCATCAAAACATGATTTAGAGCTGGTTTTATGGAAAAGTGCTTATTTGTGAATTTCAATCTTGCAACTTGCTGAAAACTGTCCAAGGTGTTCATTTCATCTCAACTAGACAGCACAGCAAAAATTGGACATCCAGAGTGCATTAAAAACATGATTTTAGAGCTTGTTTATGGAAAAGTGCTTATTTGTGAATTTCAATCTTGCAACTTGCTGAAAACTGTCCAAGGCGTTCATTTCATCTCAACTCTAGACAGCACAGCAAAAACTGGACATCCAGACTGCATCAAAACATGATTTAGAGCTTGTTTATGGAAAAGTGCTTATTTCTGCATTTCAATCTTGCAACTTGCTGAAAACTGTCCAAGGCGTTCATTTCATCTCAACTCTAGACAGCACAGCAAAAACTGGACATCCAGAGTGCATCAAACATGATTTAGAGCTTGTTTATGGAAAAGTGCTTATTTCTGCATTTCAATGTTGCAACTTGCTGAAAACTTCATTTCATCTCAACTAGACAGCACAGCAAAAATTGTCCAGAGTGATTCAAAACTGATTTAGAGCTTGTTTATGGAAAAGTGCTTATTTGTGAATTTCAATCTTGCAACTTGCTGAAAACTGTCCAAGGCGTTCATTTCATCTCAACTCTAGACAGCACAGCAAAATTGGACATCCAGAGTGCATCAAACATGATTTAGAGCTTGTTTATGGAAAAGTGCTTATTTCTGCATTTCAATGTTGCAACTTGCTGAAAACTGTCCACGGCGTTCATTTCATCTCAACTAGACAGCACAGCAAAAATTGGACATCCAGAGTGCATCAAAACATGATTTAGAGCTTGTTTATGGAAAAGTGCTTATTTGTGAATTTCAATCTTGCAACTTGCTGAAAACTGTCCAAGGCGTTCATTTCATCTCAACTCTAGACAGCACAGCAAAAACTGGACATCCAGAGTGCATCAAACATGATTTAGAGCTTGTTTATGGAAAAGTGCTTATTTGTGAATTTCTGGAAAACTGTCAAGGCGTTCCATCTCAACTAGACAGCACAGCAAAAAACATGCCAGAGTGCATCAAAAACATGATTTAGAGCTTGTTTATGGAAAAGTGCTTATTTGTGAATTTCAATCTTGCAACTTGCTGAAAACTGTCCATTGTTCATTTCATCTCAACTCTAGACAGCACAGCAAAAACTGGACATCCAGAGTGCATCAAACATGATTTAGAGCTTGTTTATGGAAAAGTGCTTATTTCTGCATTTCAATGTTGCAACTTGCTGAAAACTGTCCAGATTTCATCTCAACTTGACAGCACAGCAAAAACTGGACATCCAGAGTGCATCAAACATGATTTAGAGCTTGTTTATGGAAAAGTGCTTATTTCTGCATTTCAATGTTGAACTTTGAAAACAATTTCTCTCAACTAGACAGCACAGCAAAAATTGGACATCCAGAGTGCAAAAAACTGATTTAGAGCTTGTTTATGGAAAAGTGCTTATTTCTGTTCATTTTTGCATCTCAACTCTAGACAGCACAGCAAAAACTGGACATCCAGACTGCATCAAACATGATTTAGAGCTTGTTTATGGAAAAGTGCTTATTTCTGCATTTCAATGTTGCAACTTGCTGAAAACTGTCCAAGGCGTTTCATTTCATCTCAACTAGACAGCACAGCAAAAACTGGACATCCAGAGTGCATCAAAACATGATTTAGAGCTTGTTTATGGAAAAGTGCTTATTTCTGCATTTCAATGTTGCAACTTGCTGAAAACTGTCCACGGCGTTTATTTCATCTCAACTAGACAGCACAGCAAAAATTGGACATCCAGAGTGATTCAAAACATGATTTAGAGCTTGTTTATGGAAAAGTGCTTATTTGTGAATTTCAATCTTGCAACTTGCTGAAAACTGTCCAAGGCGTTCATTTCATCTCAACTCTAGACAGCACAGCAAAAACTGGACATCCAGAGTGCATCAAACATGATTTAGAGCTTGTTTATGGAAAAGTGCTTATTTCTGCATTTCAATGTTGCAATTGTGAAAACTGCAACTTTATTTCATCTCAACTAGACAACAGCAAAAACTGTCCAGAGTGCATCAAACATGATTTAGAGCTTGTTTATGGAAAAGTGCTTATTTCTGCATTTCAATGTTGCAACTTGCTGAAAACTCTCAACTAGACAGCACAGCAAAAATTGGACATCCAGAGTGCATCAAAAACATGATTTAGAGCTTGTTTATGGAAAAGTGCTTATTTCTGCATTTCAATCTTGCAACTTGCTGAAAACTGTCCAAGGCGTTCATTTCATCTCAACTCTAGACAGCACAGCAAAAACTGGACATCCAGACTGCATCAAAACATGATTTAGAGCTTGTTTATGGAAAAGCTTATTTCTTTTCAATCTTGCAACTTGCTGAAAACTGTCCAAGGCTTATTTCATCTCAACTAGACAGCACAGCAAAAATTGGACATCCAGAGTGCATCAAAAACATGATTTAGAGCTTGTTTATGGAAAAGTGCTTATTTGTGAATTTCAATCTTGCAACTTGCTGAAAACTGTCCAAGGCGTCATTTCATCTCAACTCTAGACAGCACAGCAAAAACTGGACATCCAGAGTGCATCAAAACATGATTTAGAGCTTGTTTATGGAAAAGTGCTTATTTCTGCATTTCAATGTTGCAACTTGCTGAAAACTGTCCACGGCGTTCATTTCATCTCAATCTAGACAGCACAGCAAAAATTGGACATCCAGAGTGATTCAAAACATGATTTAGAGCTTGTTTATGGAAAAGTGCTTATTTGTGAATTTCAATCTTGCAACTTGCTGAAAACTGTCCAAGGCGTTCATTTCATCTCAACTCTAGACAGCACAGCAAAAACTGGACATCCAGAGTGCATCAAACATGATTTAGAGCTTGTTTATGGAAAAGTGCTTATTTCTGCATTTCAATGTTGCAACTTGCTGAAAACTGTCCAAGGCGTTTATTTCATCTCAACTAGACAGCACAGCAAAAACTGGACATCCAGAGTGCATCAAAACATGATTTAGAGCTTGTTTATGGAAAAGACAGCACAGCAAAAATGGACATCCAGAGTGCATCAAACATGATTTAGAGCTGTAATTTCAATCTTGCATTGCTGAAAACTGTCCAAGGCGTTCATTTCATCTCAACTAGACAGCACAGCAAAAATTGGACATCCAGAGTGCATCAAACATGATTTAGAGCTTGTTTATGGAAAAAAGTGTTATTTCTGATTTCAATGTTGCAACTTGCTGAAAACTGTCCACGGCGTTCATTTCATCTCAACTCTAGACAGCACAGCAAAAACTGGACATCCAGAGTGCATCAAACATGATTTAGAGCTTGTTTATGGAAAAGTGCTTATTTCTGCATTTCAATGTTGCAACTTGCTGAAAACTGTCCACGGCGTTCATTTCATCTCAACTCTAGACAGCACAGCAAAAATTGGACATCCAGAGTGATTCAAAACATGATTTAGAGCTTGTTTATGGAAAAGTGCTTATTTGTGAATTTCAATCTTGCAACTTGCTGAAAACTGTCCAAGGCGTTCATTTCATCTCAACTCTAGACAGCACAGCAAAAACTGGACATCCAGAGTGCATCAAAACATGATTTAGAGCTTGTTTATGGAAAAGTGCTTATTTCTGCATTTCAATCTTGCAACTTGCTGAAAACTGTCCAAGGCGTTCATTTCATCTCAACTAGACAGCACAGCAAAAATGGACATCAGAGGCATCAAACATGTTCATTTCATCTCAACTCTGAAAACTGACAGACACAGCAAAAACTGGACATCCAGAGTGCATCAAAAACATGATTTTAGAGCTTGTTTATGGAAAAGTGCTTATTTGTGAATTTCAATCTTGCAACTTGCTGAAAACTGTCAAAGGCGTTCATTTCATCTCAACTCTAGACAGCA
>NW_024605903.1:0-5949 GCF_018296145.1 Oncorhynchus tshawytscha | reverse complement strand
TAAACTGTAGCATTCCAGAGGGACATCAGAGACTGTAACGTTCTCTGCTTCACGGAAACATGGCTAACTGGAGAGACGCAACCGAAGCGGTGCAGCCAGCGGGTTTCTCCACGCATCGCGCCCCGACAGAAACAAACATCTTTCTGGTAAGAAGAGGGGCGGGGCGTATGTCTTATGGCCAACGTGACATGGTGTGATGAAAGAAACATACAGGAACTCAAATCCTTCTGTTCACCTGATTTAGAATTCCTCACAATCAAATGTAGACCGCATTATCTACCAAGAGAATTCTCTTCGATTATAATCACAGCCGTATATATCCCCCCCAAGCAGACACATCGATGGCTCTGAACGAACTTTATTTAACTCTCTGCAAACTGGAAACGATTTATCTGGAGGCTGCATTCATTGTAGCTGGGGATTTTAACAAGGCTAATCTGAAAACAAGACTCCCTAAATTTTATCAGCATATCGATTGCGCAACCAGGGGTGGAAAGACCCTGGATCATTGTTACTCTAACTTCCGCGACGCATATAAGGCCCTGCCCCGCCCCCCTTTCGGAAAAGCTGACCACGACTCCATTTTGTTGATCCCTGCCTACAGACAGAAACTAAAACAAGAAGCTCCCACGCTGAGGTCTGTCCAACGCTGGTCCGACCAAGCTGACTCCACACTCCAAGACTGCTTCCATCACGTGGACTGGGAGATGTTTCGTATTGCGTCAGACAACAACATTGACGAATACGCTGATACGGTGTGCGAGTTCATTAGAACGTGCGTTGAAGATGTCGTTCCCATAGCAATGATTAAAACATTCCCTAACCAGAAACCGTGGATTGATGGCAGCATTCGTGTGAAACTGAAGGCACGAACCACTGCTTTTAATCAGGGCAAGGTGTCTGGTAACATGGCTGAATACAAACAGTGCAGCTATTCCCTCCGCAAGGCTATCAAACAAGCTAAGCGCCAGTACAGAGACAAAGTAGAATCTCAATTCAACGGCTCAGACACAAGAGGTATGTGGCAGGGTCTACAGTCAATCACGGACTACAGGAAGAAACCCAGCCCAGTCACGGACCAGGATGTCTTGCTCCCAGGCAGACTAAATAACTTTTTGCCCGCTTTGAGGACAATACAGTGCCACTGACACGGCCTGCAACGGAAACATGCGGTCTCTCCTTCACTGCAGCCGAAGTGAGTAAGACATTTAAACGTGTTAACCCTCGCAAGGCTGCAGGCCCAGACGGCATCCCCAGCCGCGCCCTCAGAGCATGCGCAGACCAGCTGGCCGGTGTGTTTACGGACATATTCAATCAATCCCTATACCAGTCTGCTGTTCCCACATGCTTCAAGAGGGCCACCATTGTTCCTGTTCCCAAGAAAGCTAAGGTAACTGAGCTAAACGACTACCGCCCCGTAGCACTCACATCCGTCATCATGAAGTGCTTTGAGAGACTAGTCAAGGACCATATCACCTCCACCCTACCTGACACCCTTGACCCACTCCAATTTGCTTACCGCCCAAATAGGTCCACAGACGATGCAATCTCAACCACACTGCACACTGCCCTAACCCATCTGGACAAGAGGAATACCTATGTGAGAATGCTGTTCATCGACTACAGCTCGGCATTCAACACCATAGTACCCTCCAAGCTCGTCATCAAGCTCGAGACCCTGGGTCTCGACCCCGCCCTGTGCAACTGGGTACTGGACTTCCTGACGGGCCGCCCCCAGGTGGTGAGGGTAGGCAACAACATCTCCTCCCCGCTGATCCTCAACACTGGGGCCCCACAAGGGTGCGTTCTGAGCCCTCTCCTGTACTCCCTGTTCACCCACGACTGCGTGGCCATGCACGCCTCCAACTCAATCATCAAGTTTGCGGACGACACAACAGTGGTAGGCTTGATTACCAACAACGACGAGACGGCCTACAGGGAGGAGGTGAGGGCCCTCGGAGTGTGGTGTCAGGAAAATAACCTCACACTCAACGTCAACAAAACTAAGGAGATGATTGTGGACTTCAGGAAACAGCAGAGGGAACACCCCCCATCCACATCGATGGAACAGTAGTGGAGAGGGTAGCAAGTTTTAAGTTCCTCGGCATACACATCACAGACAAACTGAATTGGTCCACTCACACAGACAGCATCGTGAGGAAGGCGCAGCAGCGCCTCTTCAACCTCAGGAGGCTGAAGAAATTCGGCTTGTCACCAAAAGCACTCACAAACTTCTACAGATGCACAATCGAGAGCATCCTGGCGGGCTGTATCACCGCCTGGTATGGCAACTGCACCGCCCTCAACCGTAAGGCTCTCCAGAGGGTAGTGAGGTCTGCACAACGCATCACCGGGGGCAAACTACCTGCCCTCCAGGACACCTACACCACCCGATGCTACAGGAAGGCCATAAAGATCATCAAGGACATCAACCACCCGAGCCACTGCCTGTTCACCCCGCTGTCATCCAGAAGGCGAGGTCAGTACAGGTGCATCAAAGCTGGGACCGAGAGACTGAAAAACAGCTTCTATCTCAAGGCCATCAGACTGTTAAACAGCCACCACTAACATTGAGTGGCTACTGCCAACACACTGTCAATGACACTGACTCTACTCCAGCCACTTTAATCATGAGAATTGATGGGAAATGATGTAAATATATCACTAGCCACTTTAAACAATGCTACCTTATATAATGTTACTTACCCTACATTATTCATCTCATATGCATACGTAGATACTGTACTCTATATCATCGACTGCATCCTTATGTAATACATGTATCACTAGCCACTTTAACTATGCCACTTGGTTTACATACTTATCTCATATGTATATACTGTACTCGATATCATCTACTGTATCTTGCCTATGCTGCTCTGTACCATCACTCATTCATATATCCTTATGTACATATTCTTTATCCCCTTACACTGTGTATGACAGTAGTTTTTTTTTTTTGGAATTGTTAGTTAGATTACTTGCTCGTTATTACTGCATTGTCGGAACTAGAAGCACAAGCATTTCGCTACACTCGCATTAACATCTGCTAACCATGTGTATGTGACAAATAAAATTTGATTTGATTTGATTTGATTTGACTAGCCCATATACAGTGGGGCAAAAAAGTATTTAGTCAGCCACCAATTGTGCAAGTTCTCCCACTTAAAAACATGAGAGAGTCCTGTAATTTTCATCATAGGTACACTTCAACTATGACTGTCACGTTCTGACCTTTATTTCCTTTGTTTTGTATTTATTTAGTATGGTCAGGCGTGAGTTGGGTGGGCAGTCTATGTTTGTTTTTCTATAATTTGGTTATTTCTATGTTTCGGCCTAGTATGGTTCTCAATCAGAGGCAGGTGTCATTAGTTGTCTCTGATTGAGAATCATACTTAGGTAGCCTGGGTTGCACTGTTTGTTTGTGGGTGATTGCCTATGTTGTAGCTTCACGGTTGTCATTTGTTTATTGTTTTGTATACAGTGTCAGTACTTTCTTTATTAAAGATTTACCATGGACACTTACGACGCCGCATTTTGGTCTGATCCTTCTCGCCTCTCCTCTTCGGAAGAAGAGGAGGACGGCCGTGACAGAATCACCCACCACCAACGGACCAAGCGGCGTGGTAAACAGCAGCGACGACAGCAGCAGCAGCGGCAACAACAGCGGCCAGCATCACAGGACTCCTGGACATGGGAGGAGATTCTAGACGGGAGAGGACCCTGGGCACAGGCTGGGGAATATCGCCGCCCCAAAGCAGAGCTGGAGGCAGCGAAAGCTGAGCGGCGGCGATATGAGGAGGCAGCACGGCAGTGCGACAGGTACGAGAGGCAGCCCCAAAAATTTTTTTGGGGGGGGCAGACGAGGTGTGGTAGTGAGCCAGGTAGCAGACCTGAGCTCACTCCTCGTGCTTATTATAGGCAGCGCATTACTGGTCAGGCACCGTGTTATGCGGTTAAGCGCACGGTGTCGCCAGTGCGTGCCCATAGCCCGGTGCGCTATAGGGCAGCCCCCCGAAAGTGCCGTGAGAGTGTGGGCATCGAGCCAGGGCGTATGGTGCCTGCTCAGCGGGTCTGGTCGCCGGTACGCAGGTTGGGTCCAGGTTATCCTGCGCCGGCTCTGCGTGCTGTGTCTCCGGGGCGCTGGGAGGGTGCAGTGCGTCCTCTGCCTGCGCTCCGCTCGTGCCGGGCGAATGTAGGAGTGGAGCCTAAGGGAGAGGTGCGTGTAGTAAGCACTAGATCTCCCGTGCTTACCCACAGCCCGGTTCAACCTGTGCCTGCACTCTGGAGGGTCCGGGCTAGAGTAGTTGTCCAGCCTGGGGAAGTGGTGCCAAGGTTGCGCACCAGAGCTCCAGTGCTCCCCCACAGCCCGGTCCTTCAGGTGCCTCCTAACACCAAGCCTCCTGAGGGTCTCCCCAGCCTGGTGGTTCCTGTGGCAGCCCCACGCACCAGGCTGTCTCTCTGTCTCCTCCCTGCAGGTGGTCCTGTCTGTCCGGCGCCGCTGCCGGAGTCTCCCGCCTGTCCGGCGCCGCTGCCGGAGCCTCCCGTCTGTCCGGAGCCTCCCGCCTGTCCGGCGCCGCTGCCGGAGCCTCCCGCCTGTCCGGCGCCGCTGCCGGAGTCTCCCGCCTGTCCGGCGCTGCGGCCGGAGTCTCCCGCCTGTCCGGCGCCGCTGCGGAGCCTCCTGCCTGTCCGGCGCTGCTGCCGGAGTCTCCCGCCTGTCCGGCGCTGCTGCCGGAGTCTTCCGCCTGTCCGGCGCTGCTGCCGGAGTCTCCAGCCTGTCCGGCGCTGCTGCCGGAGTCTCCCGCCTGTCCGGCGCTGCTGCCGGAGTCTCCCGCCTGTCCGGCGCTGCTGCCGGAGTCTCCCGCCTGTCCGGCGCTGCTGCCGGAGTCTCCCGCCTGTCCGGCGCTGCTGCCGGAGTCTTCCCGCCTGTCCGGCGCTGCTGCCGGAGTCTCCCGCCTGTCCGGCGCTGCTGCCGGAGTCTCCCGCCTGTCCGGCGCTGCTGCCGGAGTCTCCCGCCTGTCCGGCGCTGCTGCCGGAGTCTCCCGCCTGTCCGGCGCTGCTGCCGGAGTCTCCCGCCTGTCCGGCGCTGCTGCCGGAGTCTCCCGCCTGTCCGGCGCTGCTGCCGGAGTCTGAGGCGCCAGAGCCCCTCAGCCCAGAGGCGCCAGAGCCCCTCAGCCCAGAGGCGCCAGAGCCCCTCAGCCCAGAGGCGCCAGAGCCCCTCAGCCCAGAGGCGCCAGAGCCCCTCAGCCCAGAGGCGCCAGAGCTTCTGCCCCTCTGTCCCGAGCAGCTGCCCCACCTCTGTCCCGAGCAGCTGCCCCACCTCTGTCCCGAGGAGCTGCCCCACCTCTGTCCCGAGGAGCTGCCCCACCTCTGTCCAGTGGGGTCATTGAGAAGAGTGGCCATGGTGAGAGAGCCACGGAGGCGGACAATAAGGCGGACTAAGACAATGGTGAGGTGGGGTCCGCGTCCCGCGCCAGAGCCGCCACCGCGGACAGACGCCCACCCAGACCCTCCCCTATAGGTCAAGGTTTTGCGGCCGGAGTCCGCACCTTTGGGGGGGGGGTACTGTCACGTTCTGACCTTTATTTCCTTTGTTTTGTATTTATTTAGTATGGTCAGGGCGTGAGTTGGGTGGGCAGTCTATGTTTGTTTTTCTATAATTTGGTTATTTCTATGTTTCGGCCTAGTATGGTTCTCAATCAGAGGCAGGTGTCATTAGTTGTCTCTGATTGAGAATCATACTTAGGTAGCCTGGGTTGCACTGTTTGTTTGTGGGTGATTGTCTATGTTGTAGCTTCACGGTCGTCATTTGTTTATTGTTTTGTATACAGTGTCAGTACTTTCTTTATTAAAGATTTACCATGGACACTTACGACGCCGCATTTTGGTCTGATCCTTCTCGCCTCTCCTCTTCGGAAGAAGAGGAGGACGGCCGTGACAATGACAGAC
>NW_024605902.1:0-5945 GCF_018296145.1 Oncorhynchus tshawytscha | reverse complement strand
GGGCTAAACTAGAGAGGTGTTTGTTATTAACAGGAGGGCTAAACTAGAGAGGTGTTTGTTATTAACAGGGGGCTAAACTAGAGAGGTGTTTGTTATTAACAGGAGGGCTAAACTAGAGAGGTGTTTGTGATTAATTAACAGGGGGCTAAACAGGGGGCTAAACTAGAGAGGTGTTTGTTATTAACAGGAGGGCTAAACTAGAGAGGTGTTTGTTATTAACAGGGGGCTAAACTAGAGAGGTGTTTGTGATAATTAACAGGGGGCTAAACTAGAGAGGTGTTTGTTAATTAACAGGAGGGCTAAACTAGAGAGGTGTTTGTTATTAACAGGAGGGCTAAACTAGAGAGGTGTTTGTTATTAACAGGAGGGCTAAACTAGAGAGGTGTTTGTTATTAACAGGGGGCTAAACTAGAGAGGTGTTTGTTATTAACAGGGGGGCTAAACTAGAGAGGTGTTTGTTATTAACAGGAGGGCTAAACTAGAGAGGTGTTTGTTATTAACAGGGGGCTAAACTAGAGAGGTGTTTGTTATTAACAGGAGGGCTAAACTAGAGAGGTGTTTGTTATTAACAGGAGGGCTAAACTAGAGAGGTGTTTGTTAATTAACAGGGGGCTAAACAGAGGGTTTGTGATTAATTAACAGGGGGCTAAAACTAGAGAGGTGTTTGTTATTAACAGGGGGCTAAACTAGAGAGGTGTGTTTGTTATTAACAGGGGGCTAAACTAGAGAGGTGTTTGTTATTAACAGGGGGCTAAACTAGAGAGGTGTTTGTTATTAACAGGGGGCTAAACTAGAGAGGTGTTTGTTATTAACAGGAGGGCTAAACTAGAGAGGTGTTTGTTTATTAACAGGGGGCTAAACTAGAGAGGTGTTTGTTATTAACAGGAGGGCTAAACTAGAGAGGTGTTTGTTATTAACAGGAGGGCTAAACTAGAGAGGTGTTTGTTATTAACAGGAGGGCTAAACTAGAGAGGTGTTTGTTATTAACAGGGGGGCTAAACTAGAGAGGTGTTTGTTATTAACAGGAGGGCTAAACTAGAGAGGTGTTTGTTTAATTAACAGGAGGGCTAAACTAGAGAGGTGTTTGTTAATAACAGGAGGGCTAAACTAGAGAGGTGTTTGTTATTAACAGGGGGCTAAACTAGAGAGGTGTTTGTTATTAACAGGGGGCTAAACTAGAGAGGTGTTTGTTATTAACAGGGGGGCTAAACTAGAGAGGTGTTTGTTATTAACAGGGGGCTAAACTAGAGAGGTGTTTGTGATTAATTAACAGGGGGCTAAACAGGAGGTGTTTGTGATAAAGGAGGGCTAAACTAGAGGTGTTTGTTAATTAACAGGGGGCTAAACTAGAGAGGTGTTTGTTATTAACAGGAGGGCTAAACTAGAGAGGTGTTTGTGTTATTAACTAGGAGGGGGCTAAACTAGAGAGGTGTTTGTTAAAACAGGGGGCTAAACTAGAGGTGTTTGTTATTAACAGGAGGGCTAAACTAGAGAGGTGTTTGTTATTAACAGGGGGCTAAACTAGAGAGGTGTTTGTTATTAACAGGGGGCTAAACTAGAGAGGTGTTTGTTATTAACAGGAGGGCTAAACTAGAGAGGTGTTTGTTATTAACAGGAGGGCTAAACTAGAGAGGTGTTTGTTATTAACAGGAGGGCTAAACTAGAGAGGTGTTTGTTATTAACAGGAGGGCTAAACTAGAGAGGTGTTTGTTATTAACAGGGGGCTAAACTAGAGAGGTGTTTGTTATTAACAGGAGGGCTAAACTAGAGAGGTGTTTGTTATTAACAGGGGGCTAAACTAGAGAGGTGTTTGTTATTAACAGGGGGGCTAAACTAGAGAGGTGTTTGTTATTAACAGGAGGGCTAAACTAGAGAGGTGTTTGTGATTAATTAACAGGGGGCTAAACTAGAGAGGTGTTTGTGATTAATTAACAGGGGGCTAAACTAGAGAGGTGTTTGTGATTAATTAACAGGGGGGCTAAACTAGAGAGGTGTTTGTTATTAACAGGAGGGCTAAACTAGAGAGGTGTTTGTTATTAACAGGAGGGCTAACTAGGAGGTTTGTTATTAACAGGGGGCTAAACTAGAGAGGTGTTTGTTATTAACAGGGGGCTAAACTAGAGAGGTGTTTGTGATTAATTAACAGGGGGCTAAACTAGAGAGGTGTTTGTTATTAACAGGGGGCTAAACTAGAGAGGTGTTTGTGATAATTAACAGGGGGCTAAACTAGAGAGGTGTTTGTTATTAAACAGGAGGTGTTTGTGATTAATAAACTAGAGAGGTGTTTGTTATTAACAGGAGGGCTAAACTAGAGAGGTGTTTGTTATTAACAGGGGGGCTAAACTAGAGAGGTGTTTGTTATTAACAGGAGGGCTAAACTAGAGAGGTGTTTGTTATTAACAGGAGGGCTAAACTAGAGAGGTGTTTGTTATTAACAGGAGGGCTAAACTAGAGAGGTGTTTGTTATTAACAGGAGGGCTAAACTAGAGAGGTGTTTGTCATTAACAGGGGGGCTAAACTAGAGAGGTGTTTGTTATTAACAGGAGGGCTAAACTAGAGAGGTGTTTGTTATTAACAGGAGGGCTAAACTAGAGAGGTGTTTGTTATTAACAGGAGGGCTAAACTAGAGAGGTGTTTGTTATTAACAGGAGGGCTAAACTAGAGAGGTGTTTGTTATTAACAGGAGGGCTAAACTAGAGAGGTGTTTGTTATTAACAGGGGGGCTAAACTAGAGAGGTGTTTGTGGATTAGATGTTTGTTAACAGGGGGCTAAACTAGAGAGGTGTTTGTTATTAACAGGGGGGCTAAACTAGAGAGGTGTTTGTTAACAGGAGGGCTAAACTAGAGAGGTGTTTGTTATTAACAGGGGGCTAAACTAGAGAGGTGTTTGTGATTAAAGGGGGCTAAACTAGAGAGGTGTTTGTTATTAACAGGAGGGCTAAACTAGAGAGGTGTTTGTTATTAACAGGAGGGCTAAACTAGAGAGGTGTTTGTTATTAACAGGAGGGCTAAACTAGAGAGGTGTTTGTTATTAACAGGGGGCTAAACTAGAGAGGTGTTTGTGATTAATTAACAGGGGGCTAAACTAGAGAGGTGTTTGTTATTAACAGGAGGGCTAAACTAGAGAGGTGTTTGTTAATTAACAGGGGGCTAAACTAGAGAGGTGTTTGTTATTAACAGGAGGGCTAACTAGAGAGGTGTTTGTTAAACAGGAGGGCTAAACTAGAGAGGTGTTTGTGATTAAACTAGAGAGGTGTTTGTTAACAGGGGGCTAAACTAGAGAGGTGTTTGTTATTAACAGGAGGGCTAAACTAGAGAGGTGTTTGGAGGGCTAAACTAGAGAGGTGTTTGTTATTAACAGGAGGGCTAAACTAGAGAGGTGTTTGTTATTAACAGGGGGGCTAAACTAGAGAGGTGTTTGTTATTAACAGGAGGGCTAAACTAGAGAGGTGTTTGTGATTAACAGGGGGCTAAACTAGAGAGGTGTTTGTTATTAACAGGAGGGCTAAACTAGAGAGGTGTTTGTGATTAACAGGGGGCTAAACTAGAGAGGTGTTTGTTATTAACAGGGGGCTAAACTAGAGAGGTGTTTGTTATTAACAGGAGGGCTAAACTAGAGAGGTGTTTGTGATTATTAACAGGGGGCTAAACTAGAGAGGTGTTTGTGATTAATTAACAGGGGGCTAAACTAGAGAGGTGTTTGTTATTAACAGGAGGGCTAAACTAGAGAGGTGTTTGTTATTAACAGGGGGCTAAACTAGAGAGGTGTTTGTTATTAACAGGGGGGCTAAACTAGAGAGGTGTTTGTTATTAACAGGGGGCTAAACTAGAGAGGTGTTTGTTATTAACAGGAGGGCTAAACTAGAGAGGTGTTTGTTATTAACAGGAGGGCTAAACTAGAGAGGTGTTTGTTATTAACAGGGGGCTAAACTAGAGAGGTGTTTGTTATTAACAGGAGGGCTAAACTAGAGAGGTGTTTGTTATTAACAGGAGGGCTAAACTAGAGAGGTGTTTGTGATTAATTAACAGGTGAGAGGTTTTGTTATTAACAGGAGGGCTAAACTAGAGAGGTGTTTGTTATTAACAGGGGGCTAAACTAGAGAGGTGTTTGTTATTAACAGGAGGGCTAAACTAGAGAGGTGTTTGTTATTAAACTAGAGGGGTGTTTGTTATTAACAGGAGGGCTAAACTAGAGAGGTGTTTGTTATTAACAGGAGGGCTAAACTAGAGAGGTGTTTGTTATTAACAGGGGGCTAGGAGGGCTAAACTAGAGAGGTGTTTGTTATTAACAGGGGGCTAAACTAGAGAGGTGTTTGTTAAACAGGGGGCTAAACTAGAGAGGTGTTTGTTATTAACAGGAGGGCTAAACTAGAGAGGTGTTTGTTATTAACAGGGGGCTAAACTAGAGAGGTGTTTGTTATTAACAGGGGGCTAAACTAGAGAGGTGTTTGTTAGGGAGGGCTAAACTAGAGAGGTGTTTGTGAGGAGGGCTAAACTTTTGTTATTAACAGGAGGGCTAAACTAGAGAGGTGTTTGTTATTAACAGGGGGGCTAAACTAGAGAGGTGTTTGTTATTAACAGGGGGCTAAACTAGAGAGGTGTTTGTTATTAACAGGGGGCTAAACTAGAGAGGTGTTTGTTATTAACAGGGGGCTAAACTAGAGAGGTGTTTGTTATTAACTAAACTAGAGAGGTGTTTGTGGGGGGCTAAACTAGAGAGGTGTTTGTTATTAATGAACAGGGGGCTAAACTAGAGAGGTGTTTGTTATTAATTAACAGGGGGCTAAACTAGAGAGGTGTTTGTTATTAACAGGAGGGCTAAACTAGAGAGGTGTTTGTTATTAACAGGAGGGCTAAACTAGAGAGGTGTTTGTTATTAACAGGGGGCTAAACTAGAGAGGTGTTTGTGATTAACAGGAGGGCTAAACTAGAGAGGTGTTTGTGATATTAACAGGAGGGCTAAACTAGAGAGGTGTTTGTTATTAACAGGGGGCTAAACTTAGGTGTTTGTGATTAACAGGGGGCTAAACTAGAGAGGTGTTTGTTATTAACAGGGGGGCTAAACTAGAGAGGTGTTTGTTATTAACAGGAGGGCTAAACTAGAGAGGTGTTTGTTATTAACAGGGGGCTAAACTAGAGAGGTGTTTGTGATTAACAGGGGGCTAAACTAGAGAGGTGTTTGTTATTAACAGGGGAGGGCTAAACTAGAGAGGTGTTTGTTATTAACAGGGGGCTAAACTAGAGAGGTGTTTGTTATTAACAGGGGGCTAAACTAGAGAGGTGTTTGTTATTAACAGGAGGGCTAAACTAGAGAGGTGTTTGTGATTAACAGGGGGCTAAACTAGAGAGGTGTTTGTTATTAACAGGAGGGCTAAACTAGAGAGGTGTTTGTTATTAACAGGAGGGCTAAACTAGAGAGGTGTTTGTTATTAACAGGAGGGCTAAACTAGAGAGGTGTTTGTTATTAACAGGGGGCTAAACTAGAGAGGTGTTTGTTATTAACAGGAGGGCTAAACTAGAGAGGTGTTTGTTATTAACAGGAGGGCTAAACTAGAGAGGTGTTTGTTATTAACAGGAGGGCTAAACTAGAGAGGTGTTTGTTATTAACAGGAGGGCTAAACTAGAGAGGTGTTTGTTATTAACAGGGGGCTAAACTAGAGAGGTGTTTGTGATTAATTAACAGGAGGGCTAAACTAGAGAGGTGTTTGTGATTAATTAACAGGGGGCTAAACTAGACAGGGGGGCTAAACTAGAGAGGTGTTTGTGATTAACAGGGGGCTAAACTAGAGAGGTGTTTGTTATTACCAGGAGGGCTAAACTAGAGAGGTGTTTGTGATTAACAGGGGGCTAAACTAGAGGTGTTTGTTATTAACAGGAGGGCTAAACTAGAGAGGTGTTTGTGATTAACAGGAGGGCTAAACTAGAGAGGTGTTTGTTATTAACAG
>NW_024605901.1:0-5940 GCF_018296145.1 Oncorhynchus tshawytscha | reverse complement strand
TGGTGATGAAAGAGAGTCGGACCAAACTGCAGCGTGTCGATTGCGATCCATGTTTAATATAACAAAAAAAACACGAACTTACAAAAAACAATAAACGAAACCGAAACAGCCTATCTGGTGCAAACTAACAACGAGTACACATAGGACACTAAGGACAATCACCCACGACAAACTCAAAGAATATGGCTGCCTAAATATGGTTCCCAATCAGAGACAACGATAAGCATCTGCCTCTGATTGAGAACCACTCCAGACAGCCATAGACCTTGCTAGACAACCCACTAAGCTACAATCCCAATACCACCACCAAAACCCCAAGACAAACACACCACAATTACAAAACCCCATGCCACACCCTGGCCTGACCAAATACATAAAGATGAACACAAAATACTTTGACCAGGGCGTGACAGAACCCCCCTAAGGTGCGGACTCCCGAACGCACCTCAAAACAATAGGGAGGGTCCGGGTGGGCGTCTGTCCATGGTGGCGGCTCGGGCGCGGGACGTGGACCCCACTCATTTAATGTCTTAGTCCCCTCTCCCTTCGTCCCTGGATAGTCCACCCTCGCCGCCGACCATGGCCTAGTAGTCCTCACCCAGAACCCCACTGGACTGAGGAGCAGATCGGGACTGAAGGACAGCTCGGGACTGAGGCAGCTCGGGACTGAGGGGAAGCTCGGGAGTGAGAGAAAGCTCAGGAGTGAGAGGAAGCTCAGGAGTGAGAGGAAGCTCAGGAGTGAGAGGAAGCTCAGGAGTGAGAGGAAGCTCAGGCAGGTTGATGGATCTACCAGATCCTGGCTGGCTGGTGGTTCCGGCAGATCCTGGCTGACTGGCACTTCTGGCGGATCCTGGCTGACTGGTGGGTCCTGGGAGACTGGCGGATCCTGGCTGACTGGCGGATCCTGGCTGACTGGCGGATCCTGGCAGACTGGCGGATCCTGGCAGACTGGCGGATCCTGGCAGACTGGCGGATCCTGGCAGACTGGCGGATCTAACTGATCCTGGCAGACTGGCGGATCCTGGCCGACTGGCAGATCCTGGCCGACTGGCAGATCCTGGCCGACTGGCAGATCCTGGCCGACTGGCAGATCCTGGCTGACTGGCAGATCCTGGCCGACTGGCAGATCCTGGCCGACTGGCAGTTCTGGCGGATCCTGGCAGACTGGCGGATCCTGGCAGACTGGCAGTTCTGGCGGATCCTGGCAGACTGGCGGATCCTGGCAGACTGGCGGATCCTGGCAGACTAGCGGATCCTGGCTGACTGGCGGATCCTGGTTGACTGGCACTTCTGGCGGATCCTGAAAGACTGGCGGATCCTGGCTGACTGGCGGATCATGGACTGGCGGATCCTGGCTGACTGGCGGATCCTGGCTGACTGGCGGATCCTGGCTGACTGGCGGATCCTGGCTGACTGGCGGATCCTGGCCGACTGGCAGATCCTGGCCGACTGGCAGATCCTGGCCGACTGGCAGATCCTGGCCGACTGGCAGATCCTGGCTGACTGGCGGATCCTGGTTGACTGGCACTTCTGGCGGATCCTGAAAGACTGGCGGATCCTGGCTGACTGGCGGATCCTGGCTGACTGGCGGATCCTGGCCGACTGGCAGATCCTGGCCGACTGGCAGATCCTGGCCGACTGGCAGATCCTGGCCGACTGGCAGATCCTGGCTGACTGGCAGATCCTGGCTGACTGGCGGATCCTGGTTGACTGGCACTTCTGGCGGATCCTGAAAGACTGGCGGATCCTGGCTGACTGGCGGATCATGGACTGGCGGATCCTGGCTGACTGGCGGATCCTGGCTGACTGGCGGATCCTGGCTGACTGGCGGATCCTGGCAGACTGGCGGATCCTGGCTGAATGGCGGATCTAACTGATCCTGGCAGACTGGCGGATCCTGGCTGACTGGCGGATCCTGGCCGACTCTTACAGACTGGCAGCTCTGGCGGCTCTGTGCAGACTGGCAGCTCCGTGCAGACTGGCAGCTCCGTGCAGACTGGCAGCTCCGTGCAGACTGACAGCTCCGTGCAGACTGACAGCTCCGTGCAGACCGGCAGCTCCGTGCAGACCGGCAGCTCCGTGCAGACCGGCAGCTCCGTGCAGACCGGCAGCTCCGTGCAGACCGGCAGCTCCGTGCAGACCGGCAGCTCCGTGCAGACCGGCAGCTCCTTACAGACTGACAGCTCCTTACAGACTGGCAGCTCCTTACAGACTGGCAGCTCCTTACAGACTGGCAGCTCCTTGTAGACTGGCTGCGCTGAACAGGCGGGAGACTCCGGCCGCGCAGGAGAGGAGAAAGGCTCTGGCTGCGCTGAACAGGCGGAAGACTCCAGCAGCGCTGTAGAGGAGAAAGGCTCCGGCAGCGCTGAACAGGTGGGACGCACTGTAGGCCTGATGCGTGGTGCTGGCACTGGTATGCCGTGCATGCTATGCCAAGCCCACACCTTTCTTTCTACTCTGTCCAATACATCCTCCACACTCTCAGACTCAGCACTCTGCTTCGCCGACAGCTCCAATTCCATCCATGGCTCTGCCCAGGTCCTTGTCCGTCAAGGATCTCCTCCCAAGTCCATTTATCCAAAGAGTGCAGCCTCTCCCAATGCTGCTGCTGCCTCTGTTGCTTCTCCTGCTGCTGCCTTTGCTCCTGCTGCTGCCTTTGCTGCTGCTGCTGTTGCTCCTGCTGCACCTGTCGCTTCTCCTGCTGCTGCTGTTGCTGCTGCCTCTGTTTACCACGCCGCTTGGTCCTTGGTTGGTGGGTGATTCTGTAACGGTTTTCTAGTGGTGATGAAAGAGAGTCGGACCAAACTGCAGCGTGTCGATTGCGATCCATGTTTAATATAACAAAAAAACACGAACTTACAAAAACAATAAACGAAACCGAAACAGCCTATCTGGTGCAAACTAACAACGAGTACACATAGGACACTAAGGACAATCACCCACGACAAACTCAAAGAATATGGCTGCCTAAATATGGTTCCCAATCAGAGACAACGATAAGCATCTGCCTCTGATTGAGAACCACTCCAGACAGCCATAGACCTTGCTAGACAACCCACTAAGCTACAATCCCAATACCACCACCAAAACCCCAAGACAAACACACCACAATTACAAAAACCCCATGCCACACCCTGGCCTGACCAAATACATAAAGATGAACACAAAATACTTTGACCAGGGCGTGACAGAACCCCCCCCCTAAGGTGCGGACTCCCGAACGCACCTCAAAACAATAGGGAGGGTCCGGGTGGGCGTCTGTCCATGGTGGCGGCTCGGGCGCGGGACGTGGACCCCACTCATTTAATGTCTTAGTCCCCTCTCCCTTCGTCCCTGGATAGTCCACCCTCGCCGCCGACCATGGCCTAGTAGTCCTCACCCAGAACCCCACTGGACTGAGGAGCAGATCGGGACTGAAGGACAGCTCAGGACTGAGGCAGCTCGGGACTGAGGGGAAGCTCGGGAGTGAGAGAAAGCTCAGGAGTGAGAGGAAGCTCAGGAGTGAGAGGAAGCTCAGGAGTGAGAGGAAGCTCAGGAGTGAGAGGAAGCTCAGGCAGGTTGATGGATCTACCAGATCCTGGCTGGCTGGTGGTTCCGGCAGATCCTGGCTGACTGGCACTTCTGGCGGATCCTGGCTGACTGGTGGGTCCTGGGAGACTGGCGGATCCTGGCTGACTGGCGGATCCTGGCTGACTGGCGGATCCTGGCAGACTGGCGGATCCTGGCAGACTGGCGGATCCTGGCAGACTGGCGGATCCTGGCAGACTGGCGGATCTAACTGATCCTGGCAGACTGGCGGATCCTGGCCGACTGGCAGATCCTGGCCGACTGGCAGATCCTGGCCGACTGGCAGATCCTGGCCGACTGGCAGATCCTGGCTGACTGGCAGATCCTGGCCGACTGGCAGATCCTGGCCGACTGGCAGTTCTGGCGGATCCTGGCAGACTGGCGGATCCTGGCAGACTGGCAGTTCTGGCGGATCCTGGCAGACTGGCGGATCCTGGCAGACTGGCGGATCCTGGCAGACTAGCGGATCCTGGCTGACTGGCGGATCCTGGTTGACTGGCACTTCTGGCGGATCCTGAAAGACTGGCGGATCCTGGCTGACTGGCGGATCATGGACTGGCGGATCCTGGCTGACTGGCGGATCCTGGCTGACTGGCGGATCCTGGCTGACTGGCGGATCCTGGCCGACTGGCAGATCCTGGCCGACTGGCAGATCCTGGCCGACTGGCAGATCCTGGCCGACTGGCAGATCCTGGCTGACTGGCGGATCCTGGTTGACTGGCACTTCTGGCGGATCCTGAAAGACTGGCGGATCCTGGCTGACTGGCGGATCCTGGCTGACTGGCGGATCCTGGCCGACTGGCAGATCCTGGCCGACTGGCAGATCCTGGCCGACTGGCAGATCCTGGCCGACTGGCAGATCCTGGCTGACTGGCAGATCCTGGCTGACTGGCGGATCCTGGTTGACTGGCACTTCTGGCGGATCCTGAAAGACTGGCGGATCCTGGCTGACTGGCGGATCATGGACTGGCGGATCCTGGCTGACTGGCGGATCCTGGCTGACTGGCGGATCCTGGCTGACTGGCGGATCCTGGCAGACTGGCGGATCCTGGCTGAATGGCGGATCTAACTGATCCTGGCAGACTGGCGGATCCTGGCTGACTGGCGGATCCTGGCCGACTCTTACAGACTGGCAGCTCTGGCGGCTCTGTGCAGACTGGCAGCTCCGTGCAGACTGGCAGCTCCGTGCAGACTGGCAGCTCCGTGCAGACTGACAGCTCCGTGCAGACTGGCAGCTCCGTGCAGACCGGCAGCTCCGTGCAGACCGGCAGCTCCGTGCAGACCGGCAGCTCCGTGCAGACCGGCAGCTCCGTGCAGACCGGCAGCTCCGTGCAGACCGGCAGCTCCGTGCAGACCGGCAGCTCCTTACAGACTGACAGCTCCTTACAGACTGGCAGCTCCTTACAGACTGGCAGCTCCTTACAGACTGGCAGCTCCTTGTAGACTGGCTGCGCTGAACAGGCGGGAGACTCCGGCCGCGCAGGAGAGGAGAAAGGCTCTGGCTGCGCTGAACAGGCGGAAGACTCCAGCAGCGCTGTAGAGGAGAAAGGCTCCGGCAGCGCTGAACAGGTGGGACGCACTGTAGGCCTGATGCGTGGTGCTGGCACTGGTATGCCGTGCATGCTATGCCAAGCCCACACCTTTCTTTCTACTCTGTCCAATACATCCTCCACACTCTCAGACTCAGCACTCTGCTTCGCCGACAGCTCCAATTCCATCCATGGCTCTGCCCAGGGTCCTTGTCCGTCAAGGATCTCCTCCCAAGTCCATTTATCCAAAGAGTGCAGCCTCTCCCAATGCTGCTGCTGCCTCTGTTGCTTCTCCTGCTGCTGCCTTTGCTCCTGCTGCTGCCTTTGCTGCTGCTGCTGTTGCTCCTGCTGCACCTGTCGCTTCTCCTGCTGCTGCTGTTGCTGCTGCCTCTGTTTACCACGCCGCTTGGTCCTTGGTTGGTGGGTGATTCTGTAACGGTTTTCTAGTGGTGATGAAAGAGAGTCGGACCAAACTGCAGCGTGTCGATTGCGATCCATGTTTAATATAACAAAAAAAACACGAACTTACAAAAAACAATAAACGAAACCGAAACAGCCTATCTGGTGCAAACTAACAACGAGTACACATAGGACACTAAGGACAATCACCCACGACAAACTCAAAGAATATGGCTGCCTAAATATGGTTCCCAATCAGAGACAACGATAAGCATCTGCCTCTGATTGAGAACCACTCCAGACAGCCATAGACCTTGCTAGACAACCCACTAAGCTACAATCCCAATACCACCACCAAAACCCCAAGACAAACACACCACAATTACAAAAACCCCATGCCACACCCTGGCCTGACCAAATACATAAAGATGAACACAAAATACTT
>NW_024605899.1:0-5930 GCF_018296145.1 Oncorhynchus tshawytscha | reverse complement strand
GAGGAGGAGTCTTGTGGAGTCCTCACTCTGCTCCTGGTGATTCATCCTCTGTTGCCTCTGTTACATGGTGCTGTAATACAGGTTGTTATGGTCCTGCTGGGAGAGGTTGCTACGGTACCTAGGGGTCACCTGGGGCCAGGACATGATACTTAGCAGCTCCTGTCTCTCCTCTGTGGGCCGAGCACTCCCTCCTCATCAATCTACAGCCCGGAGAGGAGACAACAGGAGAGGAGTTGTACACTGACTGTACAAAACATTAGGAACACCATGGACTCTACAAGGTGTAGAAAGTTGGCTGGATGTCCTTTGGGTGGTGGACCATTCTTGATACACACAGGAAACTGTTGAGCATTAAAAACCCAGCAGCGTTGCAGTTCTTGACACACTCAAACCGGTGTGCCTGGCACCTACTACCATACCCGAGGCAGGTAGTCTAGTGGTTAGAGAGTTGGGCCAGTAACCAAAATGTTGCTAGATTGAATCCCCGAGCTGACAAGGTAAAAATGTGTCGTTCTGCCCCTGAACAAGGCAGTTAACCCACTGTTCCCCTGAACAAGGCAGTTAAAACTGTTCCCTGAGCAGGCAGTTAACCCACAGTTCCCCTGAACAAGGCAGTTCTTGACTGTTCCCCTGAACAAATCAACCCACTGTTCCCCTGAACAAGGCAGTTAACCCACTGTTCCCCTGCACAAGGCAGTTAACCCACTGTTCCCTGAACAAGGCAGTTAACCCACTCCCTAGTGTTAACCCACTGTTCCCCTGAACAAGGCAGTTAACCCACTGTTCCCCTGGGCCCCACTGTAACCCCTGAACAAGGCAGTTAACCCATGTTCCCAGACAAGGCAGTGAACCCACTGTTCCCCTGAACAAGGCAGATAACCCCACTGTTCCCTGAACAAGGCAGTTTTAACCCACTGTTCCCTGAACAAGGCAGTTAACCCACTGTTCCCCTGAACAAGGCAGTTAACCCACTGTTCCCGGTAGGCTGTGATTGAAAATAAGGATTTGTTCTTAACTGACTTTCCTAGTTAAATAAAAATGTGAATAAATTAAATGAAATACCGTGTTCAAAGGCATTTTAACCTGTCTCCCCTTCATCGTCACTGGTTGAATTGGATTTCACACGTAGTATCGTAGTTTTCACCTGGTCAGTCTTTGTCATGGAAAGAGCAGGTGTTCCTAATGTTTTGTCAGGCTGTGTTCTGCTCTATTCTACATGCTGCAGAGCCCTCTAGTGTTGGGTTCTGGTACTGCATGTGTTGGACTCCTGCTTCTCCCTGCAGTCACCAATGAACTGTCTTGTTTCCTGATCAGTGTCCTGTGTTCTCTGCTGTTAATAAAAGTCTACCCAGTGGCCACACAACACAAAACACCATAACGGCAGCTGTATGTTTTAGGATTCTGCCTTCATTTTTACATTCTGGGAAAACAGAGATTCTTTAAACAGGAAATGCTTTTGTTTGTATAATACAACCTGTGTGTTGTTCAAAGAGACACAATAAAACATCTATTTGGGATGAGTCATCTGTTTCCATTGTGCTGCTGGTGTCTCACACAAAGCATTTTAGTCCCGATCTGTTTTGTCCTCGACAAGACTGTCATTAATGATCTGTAGCTTCCCTGTAGTCTCTGACCTACCAGAACATAATGATCTGTAGCTTCCCTGTAGTCTCTCTCTCTCTCTGTCTCTCTGTCTCTCCTCTCTCTCACTCACTCACTCACACACACACACACACACAGAGAGAGAGAGCAGCTGTATTTTATTGTGTTATTGTCTAATGGATGATCCTAAAGGAAGGGAAGGTCTTGCCAGCAGTGAGGCTGTGAGTGGAGCGGGCCGGGCCGTGTGTTCTGGCAGCAGCGAGGCTCTGAGTGGAGCGGGCCGTGTTCTGCCCCATGGACGTGTCTTCAGCCAGCTCCGTCGGTGCCACACACGCTGTCTGGAAGGGCCCGTCAGCCTGCCTGCCCGCGATGACCTCTCTGTCTATCTGTCAAGCTTGACTTGTGAGATCAGAGGACGGTACGATGTGCCTGTCTTTTTTCCAGACGTAGTTCCCACAGAGACCAGCTGACATCTCGTCTGTCAGGGTCACTGAGTCCACTTGATCTTGTCACCTACCGGTTAATCATTGAAGGTGGACTTGAGAACAGGGCTTGATGTGCGTCCTCATCCTCTCTCTGTCTCTCTCCTCCTCTTTCTCCTCTCTCTGTCTCTCTCCTCCTCTTTCTCCTCTCTCCTCCTCTCTCTGTCTGTCTCTCTCCTCCTCTCTCTGTCTCTCTCCTCCTCTCTCTGTCTGTCTCTCTCCTCCTGTCTCTCTCCTCCTCTCTCTGTCTCTCTCTCTCCTCCTCTGTCTCCTCCTCTCTCTGTCTGTTTTTAACACATGTATTGTAGTTTTACTGCTGCTTTAATAGATCCTCTATCTCTGTTTTAAAGCAGAATCAGACCCCCCCCCCCCCACCCTATGAATGACTTCTCCTAGTGACTGGCTTATCCTACTGATTAGCTTCTCCTGGTGACTGTCTTCTCTAATGAATGCCTTCTCCTGGTGACTGTCTTCTCCTAATGAATGGCTTCTCCTACTGACTGGCTTCTCCTACTGAATGGCTTCTCCTGGTGAATGACTAGCTTCTCCTGGTGACTAGCTTCTCCTCGTGACGTATCTGTTGTGCCTGTCATCATTGTTGTTCCCCTCAGCCCCTCATCTACTCTACACATGGTCCCCACATTTACACTGCAACTTTGGTTCGCTTGGTTTCTCTCCTCTCCTCTCCTCTCCTCTCCCATCCTCTTTCCTCCTCTCCTCTCCACCTCCTCTCCCATCCCATCCTCTCCCTCCCATCCCATCCTTTCCTCTCCTCTCTTCTTCCCTCCTCCTCTCCTCTACCATCCTCTTTCCTCCTCTCCTCCTGTCTCTTCTCATCCTCTCCCATCCTCTCCTCTCCCATCCCCTCCCCTCCTCTCCTCTCCCATCCTCTTTCCTCCTCTCCTCCGTCTCTTCTCATCCCCTCCTCTCCTCTCCACCTCCTCTCCCATCCTATCCACTCCACTCCTCTCTCCCCCCTCTCCTCTCCCTCCTCTCCTCTCCCATCCCCTCCTCTCCTCTCCCATCCTCTTTCATCCTCTCTTCTTCCTCCTCCTCTCCTCTCCCATCCCCTCCCCTCCTTCCCATCCTCCTCTCTCTCCCATCCCCTCCTCTCCTCTCCCTCTCCCATCCCCTCCTCTCTCCTCTCCTCTCCTCTCCTCTCCTCTCCTCTCCTCTCCCTCCTCTCCTCTCCCCTCCTCTCCCTCCCATCCTCTCCCATCCTCTCCTCTCCACCTCATCTCTCCATCTCCCAAATCCTCTCCCCCTCCTCTCCTCTCCACCTCCTCTCCCATCCTCTCCTCTCCCCTCCTCCCCCGCCTCCCTCCCTCCCTCCCCTCCTCTAAATATCCTCATCTCCCAAATCCTCTCCCTCCTCTCCCCCTCCTCTCCCTCTCCCCTCTCCTCTCCCATCCTCTCCCCTCCTCTCCACCTCCTCCCATCCCTCTCCTCTCCCCTCCCCTCCCTCTCTCCTCTCCTCTCCTCTCCTCTCCTCTCCTCTCCTCTCCTCCTCCTCTCCTCCTCCTCTCCTCTCCTCTCCTCTCCTCTCCTCCTCTCCCCATCCCCCTCCCTCTCTTCTCCCCTCTCTCTCCTCCCCCCCTCCTCTCAATCTCCCCTCCTCCTCCTCTCCCCCCCTCCCCTCTCCCTCTCCTCTCCTCTCCTATTCCTAAAAAAAAATCCTCTAAATCTCCTCTCCTCTCCTCTCCTCTCCTCTCCTCTCCCTCTCTCCTCTCCTCTCCTCTCCTCTCCTCTCCTCCTCTCCTCTCCTAAATCCTCCCCTCCCCTCCCTCCCCTCCCCTAATCCTCTCCTCTCCTCCTCCCCTCCTCTCCTAATAAATCTCCTCTCCCCTCCCCTCCTCTCTCCTCCTCCCTCCCCTCCCTCTCCTCCCCTCCCCCTCCTCCTCCCCTCCCCTCTCCCTCCCTCCCCCTCCCTCTCCCCCCCCTCCCCTCTCCTCCTCTCCTCTCCTCCTAATAAATCCCCTCCCCTCCCCCTCCCTCTCCTCTCCTCTCCTCTCCTCTCTCCTCTCCCCTCTCCTCTCTCTCCTCTCCTCTCCTCTTCTTAAAGGCTTTATAGTGGAAACACTCTGTTGACACCGCGGTCTCACAAGGACAAACATTCAGCAGCGCTTTTATAATCACACAGAGCTGCTGCAAGGCGCGACGGCACCCCGGAGAAACACACAGACTGTGTCCTCCGCTGACAGACCGGCAGCCTGTGACCATGTGCCTGTGTGTACAGCACCGTGCAGTGAGAGAAGTGGAAAATATCCTCTGGTGCTGGGGAAATCCCTCTCTCCTCCTCCTCCTCCTCATCCTCCATCCTGGTAACTACATGGCTGTGGAACAAGGCGTTAGACTTGGTCTCTGTCCCTGCAGTCAACACACATATATACACACACAGGAGACAAGGTACTGGAACAGGTCACAGGAACCTCTGAATCACTGTCCCAAGTAAACACAACACGGAGAGCCTCCTCTCACTCATCCCTGCTTCTCTCTCTGTCTCTCTCTCTCTCTCTCTCTCTGTTTCAAACATCCTCTCCTGTCCTTTCTCCGCGTGCTCTCTCTTTGTTTCTTTCAATGTTTCATCCTCTCCTGTCCTTTCTCCCGCGTGCTCTCTATTTGTTTCTTTCAATGTTTTCTCTCTCTTATATAATATGTGATGTGGTATATTAATAATAATATATGTGTATATAACGTGCGTGTATATATATATATATATATATAGCATTATATATTGTGAACATATATATACTTGATATATATATGATATATATATATATATATATATATATATATATATATATATATATGGATGTCATATATATATATGTATGTTGTCTGGCACCTCTGCTTGTGATAGGGGTTCCTTCCTGGGCAGATCACATGGCAGGCGGAAATTAATATATAATAGTATGTATGTGACCTATGCTGTTCTCTCTCTGATCTCTCTCTCTCTCTCTCTCTGATCTCTCTCTCTCTATCTCTGTGACTCTCTAGTAGTCTCTGTCTCCTCTGTCTCTCTCTCTCTCCTCTTGTTTCTCTCTCTCTCCATTTCTCTATGTTGTCTGGCACCTCTGCTTGTGGAGCTCTGATGTCTTTAGGCCTGGCTCTCTGTTGGGGTTCCTTCCTGGAGCAGATCACACACATCTGAGGCAGGAGTAGTCTGATATGACCTCCTAGTAGTCTGATGTGACCTCCAGCAGTCTGATGTGACCTCTTAGCAGTCTGATGTGACCTCTTAGTAGTCTGATGTGACCTCTTAGCAGTCTGATGTGACCTCTCTGATGTGACCCTTAGCAGTCTGATGTGAGCCTCTGATGTGACCTCCGGGTAGTCTGATGTGACCTCCTAGTAGTCTGATTTGACCTCCTAGCAGTCTGATGTGACCTCTTAGTAGTCTGATGTGACCTCTTAGCAGTCTGATGTGACCTCTTAGCAGTCTGATGTGATCTCCTAGTAGTCTGATGTGACCTCTTAGCAGTCTGATGTGACCTCTTAGCAGTCTGATGTGATCTCCTAGTAGTCTGATGTGACCTCCTAGCAGTGAGTCTGAGTGTAAACTCCTAGCAGTCTGATATGACCTCCTAGTAGTCTGATGTGACCTCCTAGTAGTCTGATGTGACCTCTTAGTAGTCTGATGTGACCTCCTATGTGACTCGAGCAGTCTGATGTGACCTCCTAGCAGTCTGATGTGATCTCTAGTAGTCTGATGTGACCTCCTAGCAGTCTGATGTGACCTCTAGCAGTCTGATGTGAATTCCTAGCAGTCTGATGTGACCTCCTAGTAGTCTGATGTGACATCTAGCAGTCTGATGTGACCAGTCTGATGTGAGCAGTCTGATGTGA
>NW_024605898.1:0-5927 GCF_018296145.1 Oncorhynchus tshawytscha | reverse complement strand
ATGAAGAAGAGGACGGTGAAGAATACAACCCAGAGCACGATGCATCATCTTCAGATGAAGAAGAGGACGGTGAAGAATACAACCCAGAGCACGATGCATCATCTTCAGATGAAGAAGAGGACGGTGAAGAATACAACCCAGAGAACGATGCATCATCTTCAGATGAAGAAGAGGACGGTGAAGAATACAACCCAGAGCACGATGCATCATCTTCAGATGAAGAAGAGAACGGTGAAGTATACAACCCAGAACACGATGCATCATCTTCAGATGAAGAAGAGGAGGACGGTGAAGAATACAACCCAGAGCCACGATGCATCATCTTCAGATGAAGAAGAGGACGGGAAGAATACAACCCAGAGCACGATGCATCATCTTCAGATGAAGAAGAGGACGGTGAAGAATACAACCCAGAGCACGATGCATCATCTTCAGATGAAGAAGAGGACGGTGAAGAATACAACCCAGAGCACGATGCATCATCTTCAGATGAAGAAGAGGACGGTGAAGAATACAACCCAGAGCACGATGCATCATCTTCAGATGAAGAAGAGGACGGGAAGAATACAACCCAGAGCACGATGCATCATCTTCAGATGAAGAAGAGGACGGGGAAGAATACAACCCAGAGCACGATGCATCATCTTCAGATGAAGAAGAGGACGGTGAAGAATACAACCCAGAGCACGATGCATCATCTTCAGATGAAGAAGAGGACGGTGAAGAATACAACCCAGAGCACGATGCATCATCTTCAGATGAAGAAGAGGACGGTGAAGAATACAACCCAGAGCACGATGCATCATCTTCAGATGAAGAAGAGGACGGTGAAGAATACAACCCAGAGCACGATGCATCATCTTCAGATGAAGAAGAGGACGGTGAAGAATACAACCCAGAGCACGATGCATCATCTTCAGATGAAGAAGAGGACGGTGAAGAATACAACCCAGAGCACGATGCATCATCTTCAGATGAAGAAGAGGACGGGAAGAATACAACCCAGAGCACGATGCATCATCTTCAGATGAAGAAGAGGACGGTGAAGAATACAACCCAGAGCATGACGCATCATCTACAGATGAAGAAGAAGTCCCCCAAGCTGAAAGAGACATTTGTCAAAGAACAGCAAAATAACATGGTCCTTGTCACCATATGACGACCAGGGCAGGATGGCAGCACAGAATGTCATAAGGATGACCCCATGACCCCCAAGACATGCAGTTGCCCAGGATGTCGCCTCAACATTCTACATGTTCATCACAGCAGCCGTTGAAAAATCATCCTGGAGAAGACAAATTTGGAGGATTTCTGTAAATATGGAGACAACTGGAAAAGGACGGATGAGATTGACCTGCGTTCCTACATAGGGCTGTTAATCTTAGCGGGTGTGTATAGATCCCGAGGCGAGGCTACATGTAGTCTCTGGGATGCAGAGAGTGGAAGGGTGATTTTCCACGCCACGATGCCACCGAAAGACTTTAACATTTTCTCAAGAATGCTACGATTTGATAACTGTGAGTCAAGACCTGCAAGACGTGTGAGAGACAAACTGGAGGCCATAAGAGAGGTCTGGGTGAAATGGGTGGAGCCATAAGAGAGGTCTGGGAGAAGTGGGTGGAGCGTCTGCCGTACCTCTACAACCCTGGGCCTGAAGTAAAAGTGGATTAGCAACTGGTTCCATTTAGAGGTACATTTTAATTTTCCTATATGTAATGCAAGTGATTTTCACTGTTCATTTTATTATGTATTGCTGTAATATCATTGATTTATGTGATTGTTTTCTGACACTGATACGAACTACACATAGTAATCTCTTTGCCAAACGGTTGATGTCCTTTCCGACAGTATATGCCCAGCCAGCCAGCAAAGTGTGGCATCAAATCAAATCAAATCAAATCAAATTGTATTTGTCACATACACATGGTTAGCAGATGTTAATGCGAGTGTAGCGAAATGCTTGTGCTTCTAGTTCCGACAATGCAGTAATAACCAACAAGTAATCTAACTAATAATTCCAAAACTACTGTCTTATACACAGTGTAAGGGGATAAAGAATATGTACATAAGGATATATGAATGAGTGATGGTACAGAGCAGCATAGGCAAGATACAGTAGCTGATATCGAGTACAGTATATACATATGAGATGAGTATGTAAACAAAGTGGCACAGTTAAAGTGGCTAGTGATACATGTATTACATAAGGATGCAGTCGATGATATAGAGTACAGTATATATGTATGCATATGAGATGAATAATGTAGGGTATGTAAACATTATATAAGGTAGCATTGTTTAAAGTGGCAAGTGATATATTTACATAATTTACCATCAATTCCCATTATTAAAGTGGCTGGAGTTGAGTCAGTGTGTTGGCAGCAGCCACTCAATGTTAGTGGTGGCTGTTTAACAGTCTGATGGCCTTGAGATAGAAGCTGTTTTTCAGTCTCTCGGTCCCAGCTTTGATGCACCTGTACTGACCTCGCCTTCTGGATGATAGCGGGGTGAACAGGCAGTGGCTCGGTGGTTGATGTCCTTGATGATCTTTATGGCCTTCCTGTAACATCGGGTGGTGTAGGGGTCCTGGAGGGCAGGTAGTTTGCCCCCGGTGATGCATTGTGCAGACCTCACTACCCTCTGGAGAGCCTTACGGTTGAGGGCGGAGCAGTTGCCGTACCAGGCGGTGATACAGCCCGCCAGGATGCTCTCGATTGTGCATCTGTAAAAGTTTGTGAGTGCTTTTGGTGACAAGCCGAATTTCTTCAGCCCCCTGAGGTTGAAGAGGCGCTGCTGCGCCTTCTTCACAATGCTGTCTGTGTGAGTGGACCAATTCAGTTTGTCTGTGATGTGTATGCCGAGGAACTTAAAACTTGCTACCCTCTCCACTACTGTTCCATCGATGTGGATAGGGGTGTTCCCTCTGCTGTTTCCTGAAGTCCACAATCATCTCCTTAGTTTTGTTGCCGTTGAGTGTGAGGTTATTTTCCTGACACCACACTCCGAGGGCCCTCACCTCCTCCCTGTAGGCGGTCTCGTCGTTGTTGGTAATCAAGCCTACCACTGTTGTGTCGTCCGCAAACTTGATGATTGAGTTGGATTCGTGCGTGGCCACGCAGTCGTGGGTGAACAGGGAGTACAGGAGAGGGCTCAGAACGCACCCTTGTGGGGCCCCAGTGTTGAGGATCAGCGGGGAGGAGATGTTGTTGCCTACCCTCACCACCTGGGGGCGGCCCGTCAGGAAGTCCAGCACCCAGTTGCACAGGGCGGGGTCGAGACCCAGGGTCTCGAGCTTGATGACGAGCTTGGAGGGTACTATGGTGTTGAATGCCGAGCTGTAGTCGATGAACAGCATTCTCACATACGTATTCCTCTTGTCCAGATGGGTTAGGGCAGTGTGCAGTGTGGTTGAGATTGCATCGTCTGTGGACCTATTTGGGCGGTAAGCAAATTGGAGTGGGTCTAGGGTGTCAGGTAGGGTGGAGGTGATATGGTCCTTGACTAGTCTCTCAAAGCACTTCATGATGACGGATGTGAGTGCTACGGGGCGGTGGTCGTTTAGCTCAGTTACCTTAGCTTTCTTGGGAACAGGAACAATGGTGGCCCTCTTGAAGCATGTGGGAACAGCAGACTGGTATAGGGATTGATTGAATATGTCCGTAAACACACCGGCCAGCTGGTCTGCGCATGCTCTGAGGGCGCGGCTGGGGATGCCGTCTGGGCCTGCAGCCTTGCGAGGGTTAACACGTTTAAATGTCTTACTCACCTCGGCTGCAGTGAAGGAGAGACCGCATGTTTTCATTGCAGGCCATGTCAGTGGCACTGTATTGTCCTCAAAGCGGGCAAAAAGTTATTTAGTCTGCCTGGGAGCAAGACATCCTGGTCCGTGACTGGGCTGGATTTCTTCCTGTAGTCCGTGATTGACTGTAGACCCTGCCACATGCCTCTTGTGTCTGAGCCGTTGAATTGAGATTCTACTTTGTCTCTGTACTGACGCTTAGCTTGTTTAATAGCCTTGCGGAGGGAATAGCTGCACTGTTTGTATTCAGTCATGTCACCAGACACCTTGCCCTGATTAAAAGCAGTGGTTCGCGCTTTCAGTTTCACACGAATGCTGCCATCAATCCACGGTTTCTGGTTAGGGAATGTTTTAATCGTTGCTATGGGAACAACATCTTCAACGCACGTTCTAATGAACTCGCACACCGAATCAGCGTATTCGTCAATGTTGTTGTCTGACGCAATACGAAACATCTCCCAGTCCACGTGATGGAAGCAGTCTTGGAGTGTGGAGTCAGCTTGGTCAGACCAGCGTTGAACAGACCTCAGCGTGGGAGCTTCTTGTTTTAGTTTCTGTCTGTAGGCAGGGATCAACAAAATGGAATCGTGGTCAGCTTTTCCGAAAGGGGGCGGGGCAGGGCCTTATATGCGTCGCGGAAGTTAGAGTAACAATGATCCAAGGTCTTTCCACCCCTGGTTGCGCAATCGATATGCTGATAAAATTTAGGGAGTCTTGTTTTCAGATTAGCCTTGTTAAAATCCCCAGCTACAATGAATGCAGCCTCCGGATAAATCGTTTCCAGTTTGCAGAGAGTTAAATAAAGTTTGTTCAGAGCCATCGATGTGTCTGCTTGGGGGGATATACGGCTGTGATTATAATTGAAGAGAATTCTCTTGGTAGATAATGCGGTCTACATTTGATTGTGAGGAATTCTAAATCAGGTGAACAGAAGGATTTGAGTTCCTGTATGTTTCTTTCATCACACCATGTCACGTTGGCCATAAGGCATACGCCCCCGCCCGTCTTCTTACCAGAAAGATGTTTGTTTCTGTCGGCGCGATGCGTGGAGAAACCCGCTGGCTGCACCGCCTCGGATAGCGTCTCTCCAGTGAGCCATGTTTCCGTGAAGCATAGAACGTTACAGTCTCTGATGTCCCTCTGGAATGCTACCCTTGCTCGGATTTCATCAACCTTGTTGTCAAGAGACTGGACATTGGCAAGAAGAATGCTAGGGAGTGGTGCACGGTGTGCCCGTCTCCGGAGTCTGACCAGAAGACAGCCTCGTTTCCCTCTTTTTCGAGTCATTTTTTTGGGTCGCTGCATGGAATCCACTCCGTTGTCCTGTTTGTAAGGCAGAACACAGGATCCGCGTCGCGAAAAACATATTCTTGGTCGTACTGATGGTGAGTTGACGCTGATCTTATATTCAGTAGTTTTTCTCGGCTGTATGTAATGAAACCTAAGATGACCTGGGGTACTAATGTAAGAAATAACACGTAAAAAAAACAAAAAACTGCATAGTTTCCTAGGAACGCGAAGCGAGGCGGCCATCTCTGTCGGCGCCGGAGAGTCCGTGTTCTGTCCGTGTTCTGTCCGTGTTCTGTCCGTGTTCTGTCCGTGTACTGTCCGTGTTCTGTCCGTGTTCTGTCCGTGTACTGTCCGTGTTCTGTCCGTGTACTGTCCGTGTTCTGTCCGTGTACTGTCCGTGTTCTGTCCGTGTTCTGTCCGTGTTCTGTCCGTGTACTGTCCGTGTTCTGTCCGTGTTCTGTCCGTGTACTGTCCGTGTTCTGTCCGTGTTCTGTCCGTGTTCTTTCCGTGTTCTGTCCGTGTACTGTCCGTGTACTGTCTGTGTACTGTCCGTCTTCTGTCCGTGTTCTGTCCGTGTACTGTCCGTGTTCTGTCCGTGTTCTGTCCGTGTTCTGTCAGTGTTCTGTCCGTGTTCTGTCCGTGTACTGTCCGTGTTCTGTCCGTGTTCTGTCCGTGTTCTGTCCGTGTACTGTCCGTGTTCTGTCCGTGTTCTGTCTGTGTACTGTCCGTGTTCTGTCCGTGTTCTGTCCGTGTTCTGTCCGTGTTCTGTCTGTGTACTGTCCGTGTTCTGTCCGTGTTCTGTCCGTGTTTTGTCCGTGTTCTGTCCGTGTTATGTCCG
>NW_024605897.1:0-5926 GCF_018296145.1 Oncorhynchus tshawytscha | reverse complement strand
ATTACAGTAGGTGTATTATAGAATTGCAGTAGGTGTATTACTGTATTACAGTAGGTGTATTATAGCATTACAGTAGGTGTATTACAGTAGGTGTATTATAACATTACAGTAGGTGTATAGTATTACAGTAGTAGTGGTATTACAGTATTACAGTAGTGGTATTACAATATTATAGTAGTGGTATTACAGTAGTAGTAGTATTACAGTAGTACGTGGTATTACAGTAGTAGTGGTGGTATTACAGTAGTAGTGATATTATAGTAGTGAGTATTACAGTAGTAGTGTTATATAATTACAGTAGTAATATTACAGTAGTGGTATTATAATATTACAGTAGTGGAATTATAGTAGTACAGTAGTAGTGGTATTACAGTAGTACAGTAGTAGTGGTATTACAGTAGTAGTGGTATTACAGTAGTAGTGATATTATAGTAGTGGTATTACAGTAGTAGTGGTATTATATAATTACAGTAGTAATATTACAGTAGTGGTATTATAATATTACAGTAGTGGTATTATAGTATTACAGCAGTAGTGGTATTACAGTAGTAGTGGTATGACAGTAGTAGTGATATTACAGTAGTAGTGGTATGACAGTAGTAGTGATATTACAGTAGTAGTGGTATTATAGTAGTGGTATTACAGTAGTAGTGGTATTATAGCATTACAGTAGTAATATTACAGTAGTGGTTTTATAATATTACAGTAGTTTGTGACATTACCAGACCCTGCCTCCCCTCTCAACAGGAACAGGAAGAGGCCTCTATGGGCGGGGCTTCGGAAAGCTTCCAGCGATGACAGACCACGCCCCCCTGGCTCAGACACAGGGAAGCATGCAGACCTGAAACGCACAGATCACCATGTTACATTTCTATACTGCTCTGATGTTTCCCTGAAATGCTTCTAGGAACATTGTGTATGTTATTGATTGATTTGTTATTACACCATCTTACAGAGATACTTTACACACATCAACGTAGAATACACTATGTATTTATTGTGTATACAGTTGAACTCGGAAGTTTACATACACTTAGGTTGGATTTTCAAACTATAGTTTTGGCATGTCGGTTAGGACATCTACTTTGTGCATGACACAAGTCATTTTTCCAACAATTGTTTACAGACAGATTAATTCACTGTATCACAATTCCAGTGGGTCAGAAGTTTACATACACTAAGTTGACTGTGCCTTTAAACAGCTTGGAAAATTTCAGAGAATTACATGGTTTTAGAAGCTTCTGATTGACTCAGATTATGTCAATTAGCCTATGAATGTACTTTGGTGCGAAAAGTGTACAAAAGTATCTATATCCACAGTAAAACGAGTCCTATATCGACATAACCTGAAAGGCCGCTCAGCAAGGAAGAAGCCACTGCTACAAAACTGCCATATAAAAGCCAGACTATGGTTTGCCACTGCACATGGGGACAAAGATCGTACTTTTGGAGAAATGTCCTCTGGTCTGATAAAACAAAAATAGAACTGTTTGGCCATAATGACCATCGTTATGTTTGGAGGTAAAAGGGGGAGGCTTGCAAGCCGAAGAACACCATCCCAACCGTGAAGCACGGGGGTGGCAGCATCATGTTGTGGGGGTTCTTTGCTGCAGGAGGGACTGGTGCACTTCACAAAATAGATGGCATCATGAGGCAGGAAAATTATGTGGATATATTGAAGCAACATCTCAAGACATCAGTCAGGTAGATAAAGCTTGATCGCAAATCGGTTTTCCAAATGGACATTGACCCCAAGCATACTTCCAAAGTTGTGGCAAAATGGCTTAAGGACAACAAAGTCAAGGTATTAGAGTGGCCATCACAAAGCCCTGACCTCAATCCCAGAGAAGATTTGTGGGCGAGCAAGGAGGCCTACAAACCTGACTCAGTTACACCAGCTCTGTCAGGAGGAATGGGCCAAAATTCACCAAACTTACTGTGGGACGTTTGTGGAAGGCTACCTGAAACGTTTGACCCAAGTTAAACAATTTAAAGGCAATGCTACCAAATACTAATTGAGTGATTGCAAACTTCTGACCCACTGGGAATGTGATGAAAGAAATTAAAGCTGAAATAAATAATTGTCTCTACTATTATTCTGGCATTTCACATTCTTAAAATAAAGTGGTGATCCTAACTGACCTAAACAGGGATTTTTACTAGGATTAAATGTCAGGAATTGTGGAAAACAGAGTTTAAATGTATTTGGCTAAGGTGTATGTAAACTTCAGAGTTCAACTGTATAAGCATTCTATCTCTACATGTGTGTGTACCTGAGCTGCAGGGTGAGAGCAGCAGTGAGACAGGGCAAGTCCAGTAGAGTGCAGCAGCTCAACTGCAGTCCCAGCCGTGACCAGAGAGGGCAGCACATCCACATAGTCAGATACCAGGCCTGGACTGTCCCACGCTAGGAACTACAACACATCACATAGTCAGATACCAGGCCTGGACTGTCCCACGCTAGGAACTACAACATATCACATAGTCAGATACCTGGCCTGGACTGTCCCACGCTAGGAACTACAACACATCACATAGTCAGATACCAGGCCTGGACTGTCCCACGCTAGGAACTACAACACATCACATAGTCAGATACCAGACTAGAAACTAGAACCCAGCATCAGATACCAGACTAGAAACTAGAACCCGGCGTCAGATACCAGACTAGAACCCGGCGTCAGATACCAGACTAGAACCCGGCGTCAGATACCAGACTAGAACCCGGCGTCAGATACCAGACTAGAACCCGGCGTCAGATAACCAGACATCGAACCCGGCGCCAGATAACCGACTAGAACCCGCGTCAGATACCAGACTAGAACCCGGCGTCAGATACCAGACTAGAACCCGCGTCAGATACCAGACTAGAACCCGGCGTCAGATACCAGACTAGAACCCGGCGTCAGATACCAGACTAGAACCCGGCGTCAGATACCAGACTAGAACCCGGCGTCAGATACCAGACTAGAACCCAGCGTCAGATACCAGACTAGAACCCAGCGTCAGATACCAGACTAGAACCCAGCGTCAGATACCAGACTAGAACTAGAACCCAGCGTCAGATACCAGACTAGAACCTAGAACCCTCGTCAGATACCAGACTAGAACCTAGAACCCTGCGTCAGATACCAGACTAGAACCCAGCGTCAGATACCAGACCAGAACCTAGAACCCAGCGTTAGATACCAGACTAGAACCTAGAACCCGGTGCGTCAGATACCAGACTAGAACCCGGCGTCAGATACCAGACTAGAAACTAGAACCCAGCGTTAGATGCCAGACTAAAAACTAGAACCCGGTGTCAGATGCCAGACTAGAACCTAGAACCCGCGTCAGATACCAGACTAGAACCTAGAACCCTGCATCAGATACCAGACTAGAACCCGGCGTTAGATACCAGACTAGAACCTAGAACCCAGCGTCCAGATACCAGACTAGAACCCTGCGTTAGATGCCAGACTAGAACCTAGAACCCTCGTCAGATACCAGACTAGAACCCAGCGTCAGATACCAGACTATAAACCATCAGAACCCTGCGTGTCCGATACCAGACTAGAACCTAGAACCCTCGTCAGTTACCAGACTAGAACCCAGCGTCAGATACCAGACCAGAAACTAGAACCCAGCGTTAGATGCCAGACTAAAAACTAGAACCCGGTGTCAGATACCAGACTAGAACCCGGCGTCAGATACCAGACTAGAACCTAGAACCCTGCGTCAGATACCAGACTAGAACCCGGCGTCAGATACCAGACTAGAACCTAGAACCCAGCGTCAGATACCAGACTAGAACCCTGCGTTAGATGCCAGACTAGAACCTAGAACCCGGCGGGAGATACCAGACTAGAACCTAGAACCCTGCATCAGATACCAGACTAGAACCTAGGAACCCAGCGTCAGATACCAGACTAGAACCCTGCGTTAGATACCAGACTAGAACCCTCGTTAGATACCAGACTAGAACCTAGAACCCTCGTCAGATACCAGACTAGAACCCTAGTGTTAGATGCCAGACTATAAACTATACATCAGAGACTGAAAGGTGTCCGGTGCCAGACCAGACACGGTAATACGCCAATAATGTGCCTAGAGTGTTATAATGGGGTGTGTGTTACCTTGAGCAGGCTAGGGAAGTAGTGTGTGTTACCTTGAGCAGGCTAGGGAAGTAGTGTGTGTTACCTTGAGCAGGCTAGGGAAGTAGTGTGTGTTACCTTGAGCAGGCTAGGGAAGTAGTGTGTGTTACCTTGAGCAGGCTAGGAAGTAGTGTGTGTACAGTGGTACAGAGGAGTGGAGCTGCAGCTGATTGGCTCTGATGAAGGACAGCGTCTCGTGGGCCAGATAGGGGTCGTTGAAACACTCTGCTGGGAGAACACCAAACACACACCTCCACACACACTCACTGTCCACCGCTGCAGTCTCCCCTACACACACACACACACACACAAACACAGTAAGTACACACTAGCTCTATCCTCCACACGTGCACACACACACCTCCTCACCGTGGTTCAGGTAGAACTGAGCGATGGGCAGGAGGACTCTGCTGCAGGACAGGTCAGAGTTCAGACGGCCGAACAGTGACTTAACACACGGGAACGCACGATACACACACCCTGCATCCTCCACACACACACCGTCCAGGATACGCACCGCCTCCACCAAGCACTGACACACACACACACACACGAGAGAGAGAGGACAGGGTTACTACAGCAGTATAACAGGGTTACTACAGCAGTATAACAGGGTTACTACAGCAGTATGACAGGGTTACTACAGCAGTATGACAGGGTTACTACAGCAGTATGACAGGGTTACTACAGCAGTATAACAGGGTTACTACAGCAGTATAACAGGGTTACTACAGCAGTATAACAGGGTTACTACAGCAGTATAACAGGGTTACTACAGCAGTATGACAGGGTTACTACAGCAGTATGACAGGGTTACTACAGCAGTATGACAGGGTTACTACAGCAGTATGACAGGGTTACTACAGCAGTATGACAGGGTTACTACAGCAGTATGACAGGGTTACTACAGCAGTATGACAGGGTTACTACAGCAGTATGACAGGGTTACTACAGCAGTATGACAGGGTTACTACAGCAGTATGACAGGGTTACTACAGCAGTATGACAGGGTTACTACAGCAGTATGACAGGGTTACTACAGCAGTATGACAGGGTTACTACAGCAGTATGACAGGGTTACTACAGCAGTATAAGGGTTCCAGGGTTACTACAGCAGTATGACAGGGTTACTACAGCAGTATAACAGGGTTACTACAGCAGTATGACAGGGTTACTACAGCAGTATAACAGGGTTACTACAGCAGTATGACAGGGTTACTACAGCAGTATAACAGGGTTACTACAGCAGTATGACAGACAGGGTTACTACAGCAGTATAACAGGGTTACTACAGCAGTATAACAGGGTTACTACAGCAGCATAACAGGTTACTACAGCAGTATAACAGGGTTACTACAGCAGTATAACAGGGTTACTACAGCAGTATAACAGGGTTACTACAGCAGTATAACAGGGGTTACTACAGCAGTATAACAGGGTTACTACAGCAGTATGACAGGGTTACTACAGCAGTATAACAGGGGTTACTACAGCAGTATGACAGGGTTACTACAGCAGTATGACAGGGTTACTACAGCAGTATAACAGGGTTACTACAGCAGTATGACAGGGTTACTACAGCAGTATGACAGGGTTACTACAACTGTGTGTGACTGTGTGTGAGGTAGGGGACAAGTTGTAGCTCACTGCTTTCTGTAGCTCTGTGTCTGTTCTCTTCAGCGCCTCTGAAACAGAAGAAAACAGTCTTTACTGTTCAACACAGGGACTTACAGATTCAACACAGGGACACTGGGATTTACAGATTCAACACAGGGACACTGGGATTCACA
>NW_024605896.1:0-5922 GCF_018296145.1 Oncorhynchus tshawytscha | reverse complement strand
GACAGGAACAATCACCCACGAAACACTCAAAGAATATGGCTGCCCGAGAATCACCTGCCTCTGATTGAGAACCGCCTCAGGCAACCATAGACTTTGCTAGAACACCCCACTAAGCCACAATCCCAAAACCTACGAAAAAACCCCATACATAAACACAACACAAAATAAACCCATGTCACACCCTGGCCTGACCAAATAAATATAGAAAACACAAAATACTAAGACCAGGGCGTGACAGAACCCCCCCCGCCCCCAAGGTGCGGACTCCCGGCCGCACACTTAAACCCATAGGGGAGGGTCCGGGTGGGCGTCTGTCCACGGTGGCGGCTCCGGCTCGGGACGTGGATCCCACTCCAACCAAGTCTTAGTCCCCCTGTAACGCGTCCTTTGATTGGCGACCCTCGCCGCCGACCTTGGCCTAATAACCCTCACCAAGGACCCCACTGGACTGAGGGGCAGCTCGGGACTGAGGTAGAAGCTCGGGACTGAGGGGAAGCTCGGGACTGAGGGGAAGCTCGGGACTGAGGGGTAGCTCGGGACTGAGGGGTAGCTCGGTACTGAGGGGAAGCTCAGCACTGAGAGGATGCCTAGTACCGAGAGGAAGCCCAGTACTGAGAGGAAACTCAGGCAGGTAGTAGGCTCTGGCAGATACTGGCTAGCTGGTGGTTCTGGCAGATCCTGGCTGACTGGCGGATCCTGGCTAGCTGGTGGTTCTGGCAGATCCTGGCTGACTGGCGGATCCTGTCTGACTGGCGGATCTGGAAGATCATGGCTGACTGGCGGATCCCGGCTGACTGGCGGATCTGGAAGATCCTGGCTGACTGGCGGATCTGGAAGATCCTGGCTGACTGGCGGATCCTGGCTGACTGGCGGATCCTGGCTGAATGGCGGATCTGGAAGATCCTGGCTGACTGGCGGATCCTGGCTGACTGGCGGATCCTGGCTGACTGGCAGATCTGGAAGATCCTGGCTGACTGGCGGCTCTAGCTGCTCTGGCTGCTCCATGCAGACAGGCAGCTCTGGCTGCTCCATGCAGACTGGCAGCTCTGGCTGCTCCATGCAGACTGGCAGCTCTGGCTTCTCCATGCAGATTAGCAGCTCTGGCTGCGTTGAACAGGCAGGAGACTCCGGCAGCGCTGGAGAGGAGGAAGGCTCTGGCAGCGCTAAACAGGCGGAGACTCCGGCAGCGCTGGAGAGGAGGATAGCTCTGATAGCGCTAGACAGGCGGGAGACTCCGGCAGCGCTGGAGAGGAGGAAGGCTCTGGCAGCGCTAAACAGGCGGGAGACTCCGGCAGCGCTGGAGAGGAGGAAGGCTCTGATAGCGCTAGAGAGGCGGGAGACTCCGGCAGCGCTGGAGAGGAGGAAGGCTCTGGTAGCGCTAAACAGGCGGGAGACTCCGACAGCGCTAAACAGGCGGGAGACTCCGACAGCGCTGGAGAGGAGAAAGGCTCTGGCAGCGCTGAACAGGCGAGGCGCACTGAAGGCCTGGTGCGTGGTGCTGGCACTGGTGGTACTGGGCCGAGGACACGCACAGGAAGCCTGGTGCGGGGAGCTGCCACCGGAGGACTGGTGTGTGGAGGTGGCACTGGATAGACCGGACCGTGCAGGCGCACTGGAGCTCTTGAGCACCGAGCCTGCCCAACCTTATCTGGCTCGATGCCCACTCTAGCCCGGCCAATACGAAGAGCTGGTATGTACCGCACCGGGCTATGCACCCGCACTGGAGACACCGTGCGCTCCAAAGCATAACACGGTGCATGCCTGGTCTCTTTAGCCCCCCGGTAAGCACAGGAAGTTAGCGCAGGTCTCCTACCTGGCGTAGTCATACTCCCTGTGAGCCCCCCCAATACATTTTTGGGGGCTGACTCTCGGGCTTCCATCCGCGTCGCCGTGCTGCCTCTTCATACCAGCGCCTCTCCGCTTTCGCTGCCTCCAGTTCTTCTTTGGGGCGGCGATATTCTCCAGACTGTGCCCAGGGTCCTTTTCCGTCCAATATCTCCTCCTAAGTCTAGAAGTCCTGTGATCACTGCTCCTCACGATAAACAGGGGGAGTAGGCTCAGGTCTGAACCCTGACTCTGCCACACTCTCCTGAGCCCCAAAGAAATGTTTGGGGCTGACTCTCGGGCTTCCTTGCCAACCGTGTTCCCTCGTATCGCCGGCTCCTATCTCCGGCTGCCTCTGCTCTCCTAAGTGACTCCACCTGTTCCCATGGGAGGCGATCTTCTTCCCGCCAGTATCTCCTCCCAAGTGTAACAACCCTTGCCATCCAAAACGTCTTCCCATGTCCATTCCTCTTCTCGCTGCTCCAGCTGTCGCTGCCTGTCACCACGCCGCTTGGTCCTGTGGTGGGTGATTCTGTTACGGTTTTCTTCTGTCGAAAGAGAGTCGGACCAAAATGCAGCGTGGTTAATACGATACATGTTTAATAGACGAAAAAACATGACAATACAAGAACAACAAACGGAACGTGAAAACCTATACAGCCTATCTGGTGAAAATACAAAACACTGAGACAGGAACAATCACCCACGAAACACTCAAAGAATATGGCTGCCTAAATATGGTTCCCAATCAGAGACAACGAGAATCACCTGCCTCTGATTGAGAACCGCCTCAGGCAACCATAGACTTTGCTAGAACACCCCACTAAGCCACAATCCCAAAACCTACGAAAAACCCCATAACATAAACACAACACAAAATAAACCCATGTCACACCCTGGCCTGACCAAATAAAATATAGAAAACACAAAATACTAAGACCAGGGCGTGACAGTGGCATTGTTTAAAGTGACTAGTGATACATTTATTACATCCAATTTTTAATTATTAAAGTGGCTAGAGATTTGAGTCAGTATGTTGGCAGCAGCCACTCAATGTTAGTGATGGCTGTTTAACAGTCTGATGGCCTTGAGATAGAAGCTGTTTTTCAGTCTCTCGGTCCCAGCTTTGATGCACCTGTACTGACCTCGCCTTCTGGATGATAGCGGGGTGAACAGGCAGTGGCTCGGGTGGTTGTTGTTCTTGATGATCTTTTTGGCCTTCCTGTGACATCGGGTGGTGTAGGTGTCCTGGAGGGCAGGTAGTTTGCCCCCGGTGATGCGTTGTGCAGACCTCACCACCATCTGGAGAGCCTTGCATTTGTGGGCGGAACAGTTGCCGTACCAGGCGGTGATACAGCCTGACAGGATGCTCTCGATTATGCATCTGTAAAAGTTTGTGAGTGTTTTTGGTGACAAGCCAAATTTCCTCAGCCTCCTGAGGTTGAAGAGGCACTATTGCACCGTTGTTGCGCCTTCTTCACTGTCTGTGTGGGTGCACCATGTCAGTTTGACCGTGATGTGTACGCCAAGGATCTTAAAACTTTCCACCTTCTCCACTACTGTCCCGTCGATGCGGATAGGGGGTGCTCCTCTGCTGTTTCCTGAAGTCCACATTCATCTCCTTTGTTTTGTTGACGTTGAGTGTGAGGTTATTTGTGCGTATGTGTGTGTGTGTGTGTGTGTGTGTGTGTGTGTGTGTGTGTGTGTGTGTGTGTGTGTGTGTGTGTGTGTGAGCGTGTGTGTGTGTGTGTGTGTGTGTGTGTGTGTGTGTGTGTGTGTGTGTGTGTGTGTGTGTGTGTGTGTGTGTGTGTGAGCGTGTGTGTGTGTGTGTGTGTGTGAGCGTGTGTGTGTGTGTGTGTGTGTGTGTGTGTGTGTGTGTGTGTGTGTGTGTGTGTGTGTGAACATATATGTGTGTGCGTGTGCGTGCATGTGTGCATGTGTTTGTGTGTGTAAGTGTGTATGTGTAAGTGTGTGTATATGTGTGTTTGTGTGTGTGTGTGTGTTTCCCCAGAGGGTTCTACATGGAACCCAAAAGATGTCTACCTGGAACCAAAAAGGGTTCTCCAATGGGGACTGCTGAAGAACCCTTTTAGGTTCTAGATAGTACATTTTGGAACCCTTTTTCTAACAGTGCATGCTCCTCTACATTGGCAAGCACAAAAACGGAGAAATATACAACATGATATAGAAACTAAGCCAATGGAGCTCTGCATGGGACCTTAGACCAAGAGAAAGCAATGAATCCTTAGCAATGGAACTAAGGAGGGTGTAATGCTTCATTGGGAGAAATTAAATCAGCTAGAACTCTCCCTGGGATTGACCCTCAGATTGATTTAGAATTTGTCATCCACTGTCTCTATCGACACCATCTGTCTCTCCAAAATGGCCGCTGTGATGTGCAGATAAAGAAAGGGAGGGAACGCTTGGTTTCTCTCTAGAGGGCTGGGAGCAGTAATGACACTTTTACATACTCACCCTGTGTGTCCTGAGAGAGAGAGAGAGAGAGAGAGAGAGAGAGAGAGAGGTGGGGGGGGGAGACAAAGCTGTGAACAATCTGAGAGACAAGGCATGAAGGGATTTCTATGTCATCAAAAGGAACAGAAATGCTATTTGGCCTTAAAACGAGAGTACAACTTGGCCCTAAACAAGTACACAGTGGCAAAATAACTGAACACTGTGACTGACTATGTACAGACTCAGTGAGCATAGCCTTGCTATTAAGTAAAAAGAGAAAATATAAAATAAAAGTAACAAATAATTCAACAGCAGCAGTAAAATAACATGCGAGGCCATATACAGGGGTACCAGTACAGAGTCAATGTGGAGGCTATATACAGGGGTACCAGTACAGAGTCAATGTGGAGGCTATATACAGGGGGCACTGGTACAGAGTCAATGTGGGGGCTATATACAGGGTGTACCAGTACAGAGTCAATGTGGAGGCTATATACAGGGTGTACTGGTACAGAGTCAATGTGGAGGCTATATACAGGGTGTACCAGTACAGAGTCAATGTGGAGGCTATATACAGGGGGCACTGGTACAGAGTCAATGTGGAGGCTATATACAGGGGCACTGGTACAGAGTCAATGTGGAGGCTATATACAGGGTGTACCAGTACAGAGTCAATGTGGAGGCTATATACAGGGTGTACCGGTACAGAGTCAATGTGGAGGCTATATACAGGGGTACTGGTACAGAGTCAATGTGGAGGCTATATACAGGGGGCACCAGTACAGAGTCAATGTGGAGGCTATATACAGGGGGTACCAGTACAGAGTCAATGTGGAGGCTATATACAGGTGTACCGGTACAGAGTCAATGTGGAGGCTATATACAGGGGTACTGGTACAGAGTCAATGTGGAGGCTATATACAGGGGTACCGGTACAGAGTCAATGTGGAGGCTATATACAGGGGGCACCGGTACAGAGTCAATGTGGAGGCTATATACAGGGGTACCGGTACAGAGTTAATGTGGAGGCTATATACAGGGTGTACCGGTACAGAGTCAATGTGGAGGCTATATACAGGGGGTACCAGTACAGAGTCAATGTGGAGGCTACATACAGGTGTACCGGTACAGAGTCAATGTGGAGGCTATATACAGGGTGTACCGGCACAGAGTCAATGTGGAGGCTATATACAGGGTGTACCGGTACAGAGTCAATGTGGAGGCTATATACAGGGTGTACCGGTACAGAGTCAATGTGGAGGCTATATACAGGGTGTACCGGTACAGAGTCAATGTGGAGGCTATATACAGGGGTACCAGTACAGAGTCAATGTGGAGGCTATATACAGGGTGTACCGGTACAGAGTCACGTGGAGCTATATACAGGGGTACCGGTACAGAGTCAATGTGGAGGCTATATACAGGGGTACCGGTACAGAGTTAATGTGGAGGCTATATACAGGGTGTACCGGCACAGAGTCAATGTGGAGGCTATATACAGGGGGCACCGGTACAGAGTCAATGTGGAGGCTACATACAGGGGGTACCGGTACAGAGTTAATGTGGAGGCTATACAGGGTACGGTACAGAGTTAATGTGGAGGCTATATACAGGGGTACCGGTACAGAGTTAATGTGGAGGCTA
>NW_024605895.1:0-5916 GCF_018296145.1 Oncorhynchus tshawytscha | reverse complement strand
ATCAAGTGATAATACATCATTCAGGTGATAATACATCATTCACAAGTGATAATACATCTCCCACAAGTGATAATACATCATTCACAAGTGATAATACATCATTCACAAGTGATAATACATCACCCACAGGTGATAATACATACAAGGTGATAATATTCACAAGTGATAATACATCATTCACAGGTGATATAATACATCATTCACAAGTGATAATACATCATTCACAAGTGATAATACATCATTCACAAGTGATAATACATCATTCACAAGTGATAATACATCTCCCACAGGTAATACATCATTCACAAGATAATACATCACTCACAGTGATAATACATCTCCCACAGGTGATAATACATCATTCACAAGTGATAATACATCATTCACAAGTGATAATACATCATTCACAAAAACATCATTCACAAGTGATAATACATCTCCCACAGGTGATAATACATCATTCACAAGTGATAATACATTTCGGCATTTGCCGTATGGTTAGTGAGAAAGTCCACATTGCAAATGTACGGTCCCTTACTAGACGTCCGAAAAACGTTTTAAAATTCGCGGACGGCGGGTCAGGCCGAAACGCGGCAGGGCCGGACCTACCAGGAAGTCATCAAATGAACTTTGTCGGACATTGGTTTCCGTTTCACAAAAATAATAAGATTTTGGTCATTTTTCCACTGTCCCAGAATATCCCACAGGGGGCATAAGCAATCATATTGCTATCGGACAAAACATCACGATTCACGACGGGGCCTTATCTCGAAAACGGAAAATATTTCGGCCGAAACTCGGTGAGCGTAGGTTTGGCATAATGGGCAGTTGGCCCCGAACAAGATGGCGTCCAGGCCTCAACGGTTTTTGAGTTATGGCCATTTATCTGGGATTAAAGGTCCAAAATGAAAATAGAGAAATTATTTTTCCACTTCATGTCAAAGTCAAGGAGCCTCCGGTGTCAATAAAAAAGAACCAGCCATTTATCTATCGTCATTTAAGAGAAATCGTACAATGACAGATTGGTGATGTTCACGGATAGGTGTTTTTTTTTTCAACGGTTACAGATCCAGTTGCAGGGTGTTCTTACGAATCTTTTTTAAAGTGTGCTGCGGAGCTCTGCGAGATTTCTGTGATTTTCTATGATTTTCTGAAATAACACACACTCACTAAACCCTCTGTAAATAACTCAGTTCTTAACGTAAAGACTTAAAACTCAGGATTCTGTAAAGGCATACCCCAATCAGGATATGGGTTTATTTATAGCTTCCTGTGCCAACCGGAAGTGCCTTAAATGATGTCATAGTGGCAGTTTCCAAGGGTTAAAAAGGTCAGATCTTTTCAAAACTTCATATGTGTGATTAGGCAATCCCCATAAACTGTAAGTCAGTCATTTCTCCCAACAGATGTCAAAGAAAAGCTCTCACACACACACACAGCAAGGATGGAGTGACAAAGTGCGGTGCTTAAAGACACAGAGAGCAGGCAATGGCATTACCATAATCCCTAGGCCGTGCCGAGTTCAACGAGATATCCCGCTTGACCGTAGCTCGCTTGCATTTTACAACCATATTTTTATTTTTGGGTTACCAGGTGCCTATTTTAAACAGTCCATAAAGCACTCAGGGCGGCCCCCATGGATAGAGGGTCGTAGTAGGGTACTCCCATAGCGGGCATGGACAATAGGAGTCCCGGTAAATGCATTTACAACCATATTTTTATTTTTGGGTTACCAGTTGCACAACAATGCACGTGCATTTGCAATATGATTCTATAGTGAAAAAACACCACCAAATGGACATGATGAAATCAACACAACGAGTGATGGAAAGGAACAACTATCACTGCTCGGCCATCCTGTGTTCATCAGGCCAGTCAATTTTGCATTTTTGAGCATGTCAAATTTCATATGGTAAATGCCCATTGAACCATATTGCAAATGCACGTGCACTTGCAATATGATTGTATGTGAAAAGACATCACAAAATGGACAGGATGAAGTCAACACAACGAGCGATGGAAAGGAGCAACTATCACTGCCAGGCCATCCCGAGTTCATCTGGCCAGTCAATTTTGCATTTCTGCATGATTTTTGAGCATGTCAAATTTCATATGGTAAATGCCCATTGAACCATATTGCAAATGCACGTGCACTTGCAATATGATTGTATGTGAAAAGACATCACCAAATGGACATGATGAAATCAACACAACGAGTGATGGAAAGGAACAACTATCACTGCCCGCCATCCTGTGTTCCCATAGCGGGCATTAATATCAAATTACCGGTAAATGCATTTTACAACCATATTTTTATTTTTGGGTTACCAGGTGCCTATTTTAAACAGTCCATAAAGTCAATTGGATTAGCATTCCCATAGCGGGCATGGACAATAGGAGTCCCGGTAAATGCATTTACAACCATATTTTTATTTTTGGGTTACCAGTTGCACAACAATGCACGTGCATTTGCAATATGATTCTATAGTGAAAAAACATCACCAAATGGACATGATGAAATCAACACAACGGGTGATGGAAAGGAACAACTATCACTGCTCGGCCATCCTGTGTTCATCAGGCCAGTCAATTTTGCATTTTTGAGCATGTCAAATTTCATATGGTAAATGCCCAAGGGTTAGAAAAGTCACATCTCTCCAAAACTTCATATGTGTGACTAGGTAACCCTCCTAAACTGTAAATCAGTCATTTCCCCCAGGAGATGTCAAAGAAAAGCTCTCATACACACACACAGCAAGGATGGAGTGAAAAACTGCGTTGCTGAAAGACACAGAGAGCAGGCAATGGCATTACCATAATCCCTAGGCTGTGCCGAGTTCAACGAGATATCCCGCTTGACCGTAGCTCGCTCGGTCTGGGCGCAGCGACCATTTGAAAAGTAGGCCCAATATGAAGCCTGCCCCACAACGTCATTTGCTTTTGGGTGACAGCGGCAGAACCGTTAGGTTTAGAAGGAAAATTCAACCACAGGAATGTTCCTAAGGTCCTTCCGATCCGTGCAAGCCTAACCTTGACCGTGTGGCATTAACCCTTGACAGTTAAAAGAAGGTGTTTACATCAAACAGTTTGCATTGACTTCTCTCCCCATAGGAATACATTGCCTGCACCCCTAAATTCAACCTGGAGTCTATATGGGTTATGAATGCCGTATGAACCTGTCTTCGGTAACAGTCCATCAGGCCACTATGAGGTCTACCTCTGTTGATTCTAAGCTTCCTAGACCAACCGGAAGTGGTTCAAATCCCCTAAAAGTGTATATCCATACCCTGCCTGCAGTTTGATAGACATAGTGCATTCAACCCTGTGTAAATCAGTCAATTCTTAACGTAAAGACTTAAAACTCAGGATTCTGTAACAGCATACCCCAATGAGGATATGTGTTGACTTATAGCTTCCTGTGCCAACCGGAAGTGTCATAATTGGTGTCTCAGGGGCTGTTTCGAGGGGTTAAAAAGTCAGATCTTTCCAAAACTTCATATATGTGATTAGGCAACCCCCATGAACTGTAAATCAGTCATTTTCCCATAAAATTTCAAAGGAAAAATAAATCACACTAAAACACAACTTGGAAGGAGGGACGTATTGGGGTGCGTAGAGACAGACAGTGACTGCAATAGTTAGCTTTGTTCGAGCTAAAAAAGAACCGTCAGACCTAGAGTTCCGAAACTTTAGAAACCTGTTCTAGACCTCAGGTCGATGGTGCGTGGTGAGTTAGGTGGCTCTAGAAGGTTCTCGGACCGAGAAACAGCCTCGTACATTTGCAATGATTTCAATTCATTTTGACCATTACGAAAATGACGACATTTAGAAAAGTCTCAGAGACGCAAGGCTAGGTGCATTGAAACCGGCTCGGCCCATAGAGACAGACCCCAACGTTTCTGTCCGATAGCTCATTCAAGGACCCCGTAGCAAGGCATGGAAAAAAGTGGATTTTCAGCACCAATTAGGGTTTTACTCGGGCACCGAAGGACCTATCGAGCCGAAACTCGGGATTCGGGGTCGCCTCACATAGGCCTTCACATAATGTCCGACCTGGACCCGCAGCTAGAACGTAACTATGTGTTTTACGTTTTTATTATGTTTTAAACCGAAGGCGCTGTGAATTATGGGCCTGCTCTGACATATGTGATAGTTGGCTTCTAAATGAGTAGGAAAAAGTGGGTTTGGTGTTAATTGATATCAGTTTGGTGTCATAATGACATCTAATTGACTGATGGACACTGACTTGCTAGTTGACTTTTGTACATTTGCAATGTGTTTAAACGGAGAGGGACCATCACCAAAATGGCATTCTGAAATCAACACAAAAATGGCATCACCATAGTCTCCAGACTGTGCCGAGTTCAACGAGACGCCCGCTTGACCGTAGCTCGTTCTGAGTGCAGCGACCTTGAAAAAAAGAAGGCCCAAAATGAAGCCTGCCCCACAATGTCATTTGATTTTGGGTGGCAGTGAGAGAACCGTTAGGGTGAGAAGCACAATTCGACCTCAGGTACGTTCCTAAGGTCCTCCCGATCCGCAGTAACAGTCCATCAGACCACTATGAGGTCTACCTGTGTCGATTCTAAGCTTCCTGGAGCAAACGGAAGTGGTTAAATTGACCCAAAAGGTGTTTTGATGTACATCACCTTCAAAGGTGAAAATGACCCCATTCAACACTGTGTAGATCGTAGATAGGTCAATTCTTAACTTAAAGACTTAAAACTCAGGATTCTGTAGGTTTCTATGTCAGTCAAGACATGTGTTGACTTATAGCTTCCTGTGCCAACCGGAAGTGCCTTTAATTGGGTCACACTGTCTGTTTTGAAGGGTTAGAAAAGTCACATCTCTCCAAACTTCATATGTGTGACTAGGTAACCCTCCTAAACTGTAAATCAGTCATTTCCCCCAGGAGATGTCAAAGAAAAGCTCTCATACACACACACAGCAAGGATGGAGTGACAAAGTGCGGTGCAAAGACACAGAGAGCAGGCAATGGCATTACCATAATCCCTAGGCCGTGCCGAGTTCATTTTACAACCATATTTTTATTTTTGAGAGGTATCCCGCTTGACCGTAGCTCGCTTGCATTTTACAACCATATTTTTATTTTTTGGGTTACCAGTTGCACAACAATGCACGTGCATTTGCAATATGATTCTATAGTGAAAAAACACCACCAAATGGACATGATGAAATCAACACAACGAGTGATGGAAAGGAACAACTATCACTGCTCGGCCATCCTGTTCATCTGGCCAGTCAATTTTTCTGCATTTTTTTAGCATGTCAAATTTCATATGGTAAATGCCCATTGAATATTGCAAATGCACGTGCACTTGCAATATGATTCACCAAATGGACATGATGAAAAATGGACCTATCATTGACCTGTGTTCATCACAAAATGGACAGGATGAAGTTGCAATATGATTGTATGTGAAAGACATCACCAAATGGACATGGAAAGGTGATGGAAAGGGCAACTATCACTGCTCATCCGAGTTCATCTGGCCAGTCAATTTTGCATTTCTGCAGGATTTTTGAGCATGTCAAATTTCATATGGTAAATGCCCATTGAACCATATTGCAAATGCTGCGTGCACTTGCAATATGATTGTATGTGAAAAAGACATCACCAAATGGACATGATGAAATCAACACAACAGTGATGGAAAGGAACAACTATCACTGCTCGGCCATCCTGTGTTCCCATAGCGGGCATTAATATCAAATTACCGGTAAATGCATTTTACAACCATATTTTTATTTTTGGGTTACCAGGTGCCTATTTTAAACAGTCCATAAAGCACTCAGGGCCCCCGGATAGAGGGCCGTAGCAGGGGTACTCCCCATAGCGGGCATGGACAATAGGAGTCCCCGGTAAATGCATTTACAACCATATTTTTATTTTGG